>NC_056741.1:1994438594-1994523594 GCF_019279795.1 Protopterus annectens
GTGACATAAAGTGATGTCATCCAAGCTAACCCAGCAATAATATTTGATATTAGTTTAAGAACTGTCTCAGAGAGAAACTGGATATTTTGTATTTTGTCTTTGACCGGGAATATCCACTCATCATCACCATCTGCACTTGCCTTGCTCTGTAAGTACGTTTCTAGGTCATAGTAACTCCTTTTAGATATAATTAGGAATATAGTATAGATTAGTTTAGATGTTTTCTGTATTTATTTCAGACTGTCCTGTATTGTTGTTTTAAATATTACCTAGTGATTTTGAACTCTGAAGTTACTGTGTTGAGCTACTGAGTATTGTCTTGTTTTTTTATTATTTATTATTAAATATATTTAAACTTATCTTTGTGGCTGATATTTGTGAGACATATTTAAGTTCTTGGACTACTTGCATATGTATTTGGTGACACTGTACAGGCCACTCCTAAATAGCCTTGCAAGTCTTGGTCAGAATACCATTTGGATAATAGCAGCATTACACAATAGGATTGGACACCCTTTGGTAAGGGCCTTAAAAGTAGCTGGTAAGTAGTGGTTGGTGGCAGTGGAAACTACCTTATAGTCTGGGCAGAAGGGGCCATAGTTACTAAACCTGTGCCAGCCTTTCCCAGGTGTGTGCGTGTGTCTGTATATAAATCAAACCTCAAAGAGTGTATGTGTGTGTGTTTGTGTCAGCTACTTGGGCAGTAACATGAAGCACTGGTTGGACAGAGACCATGCTGAAGGTTTTGGCTTGGCCACTCAGCTGAGATCTCAACCCTATATCTGTGCCATTGGAGAGTCTCATTTGGGAGCTGGAGAAAGAGAGAGAAACCAGCCCCAGACTCACTATGATCTCTGTGTGTTGTTAAGGGAAATTGCACTTTACTGTGTGTGTAATTGTCATCCTTCCAGTGTGAACATCCGCCACTGTTGCCAGTGGCAAGGATTGAAACTCCTTGATTTTTGGGCCGGTGTTGGGGCATCACAACTTATATGGCATATTAATGTGTATTGTACTTTTGTTACAATAATGTGTGAGACACATGGCCCTGTCTTTTAGCACATTTGCTTTACTGTTTGCCTTTGCATCTTGTATGACACCTTCTTTTTTATTGTTTACATGAAGCTGCACTCTGTTGGCATTATGCAGGCCTCTCCCCTATCTCTCTGCATAACCACAGCACATGTGCTTGCTGAGTTTCCTCTTGCTATATTTTTAGCAATGCTTCATTGTGATGTGTTATTTGCTGGTGTATGTTTTTTTAGGGTGCCACTACCATGCAACAACTTTCTTACTCACCTTTTCCTTAGCAGTCATCGACTAGTCACTATTGCCTCTCCTTGAGTGGTATACTGATCAGTCTGTATGCTGCAGCATGCCATTCTGCATGTATCCTCCTAGACAAAAACATGATGCATTGTACTCTAACATGATATCTTTTAGCACACTGAAGCTTCAGTCATTAATGTGTCTGCCTCGCTAGGCTGAATGTCTTGGTCATTCAGCTTTCTTGCATGTTTTTATTCTATAGTAATATCTATATGTGTGTGTGTGTGTGTGTGTGTGTGTGTGTGTGTGTGTGTGTGTGTGTGTGTGTGTGTGTGTGTGTGTGTGTGTGTGTGTGTGTGTCTCTGTGTGTATATATCTATTTATACATATATATATATATATATATATATATATATATATATATATATATATATATATATATATATATATATATATGGTTTTCCTTCGAAACATTTAAAACCTATAACATCTAAAATCATAACATTGAAACCATACCATCTAAAACCCATAACATCGAATTTTATAACGTCTAAAATGTGCATCACAGCATCGAACACTACAAATCACATGAAAATAACATCCACTCTACATCTAATGACACCAGACTAACAAACAGACTTTTTACAACATTTCTACAGGAGGGCAAGCCCCCCTGCACCCCACCCCCATACATTAAATATACCATCTCCGAGATTGCACTTTTGTTGTATCTTTCGGCTTTTCCCGGTTTGGGGTCACCACAGTGGAACTCCGGTCCACTAATGACTGGCAGTAGATTTTTATGTACCGAGTTGCCAGCTCTGATGCACAACCTTCAACGAAGGTACGCCCTTTCACACATGTCTCCACACAGAAGGCGCTTTAGCTGAGAATCGAACAGGACAACGTCTTACTGTGAGGCGACAACGCTACCGCAGCACCACCACCGCATCTCCGAGATTGCACTAAAGTTGTAAAATGTTAATTTCCTAACACCACTGTATAACGATCATAAAGAATGCACACATAATGTCTATATCACTTACCTATATGGCCTAAAAACACATACAGAGTGGGAAAATAAACACTATATGTTGTTGTGTCTTTCGGCTTTTCCTGGTTAGGGGTCGCCACAGCAGAACTCTGGTCCATTAATGATTGGCAGTAGATTTTTACATGCCGAGTTGCTGGTCCTGATGCACAACCTTCAACAAAGGTACGCCCATTCACGTATGTCTCCACACAGAAGACGCTCTAGCTGAGAATCGAACAGGACAACGTCTTACTGTGAGGCGACAATGCTACCGCAGCACCACCACTGCAGTTAAAATAAACACTATATAAATAGTATAAATTTCTACACTATATAAATAATAACTATAGAAATAAAAACTACAACATCTCATAGTGATACCACAAGATTAACAGATTAAACTATAACATTTACATGTTTGATGATACCATATTGCATATTATACATTTTAGATGACATGAAATTCGATGTTATGAGTTTTAGATATTACGGATTTCAGATGTTTGGTCTCGATGTTTTCATTTTAGATGCTATGAGTTTTAGATGTTTTGAAGGGGAACCATATATATATATATATATATATATATATATATATATATATATATATATATATGTGTGCGTGTGTGTGTGTGTGTGTGTTGTGTGTATTTAAAATTAAAAAATGAATATGATTTTCATAAGGTTCCTTTCTATTTGTGTGCACTACAATTTATGTCTTTTCTATACCAGAGTACTGTTGGTATCTGATCTCCACATTTACCTTTAGTTCATTTATATTACATGACATTTAAATCTGCATTGTTTGGTGGTTATTCTTCACTGAGCTTCTTCCTTTTACCATTTGTGTATTTATCCAAAGTTAGTGCTGAGCTGCATATTACAGAACTACACAGCTGCAGTCAACAAACTAAAAGCACACTCAAGATGATTTACTTCACATCGATATTTCTACGTAATTGATACGCATCACTAGGATATTCTTAGGGTAACTTTTTATTCTAAAGCTAATTAAATATGTCCCCTCCTGCACTCACTTGGCCATTTTTTTCAAAGCAGAGCTCTCATCTATCCTGTTTTGAAGAAATGCTCCTATTTTTAGCTCTGATTTACTCCTTCAAACAATTTTCTGAACCCTCCCATCACATGTGATGTATGAAGTTTTCTAGTACAAAGAAAACCACATTACATGACCAACATACTAGTGGCACAAATAATTTAAAGAAAGAAGACACACATCTTACATCTTTCTTTTTCAGTAGCAAAAAGTAAATGACCTTGTGTGGTAGAATTTTTCAATGCAATTCATTAAAATCTACATATTTTACACTGTCTGTTTGGTAATGTGCTTATATCTTTCCATTATGTTGTCAATCTGTTTTTAAACATATGCTTCTGAGTAGTGTCCCACATTCCTACTTTAAGCACGAAGAGTTGAGTTCTATTCAATATTCAAATGTTTACGCTAATTCGATGTCCTTGGGTTGAAAAGTATGTTTCCAAAGTCACAAGAGATGGGAATTTTCAGTTGAGGTGGGAGGCCTGTGGCCTTTTGTTCCTGCCCAGGAGTTCCCCATGAGCTCATCCACTCATGGTGAGAGTCAGGTGGTAGGGAGTGGGCCAGGTGGTTGTCCTATTAGATGGCCATCTCTCCTGTTTTAAGCTCTGAGGGGAAGCATTTCTTGATACATTGAGTTCCCTACAGCTCACAGTACATACAGCAGAGCAGGCTCAGTACACTGCAGCTCCATGGAGTGAACACCTAATGCTCCCACTAGGTGTCTCCCATGTGGTAAGCCAGACCCTCCTACCTCCCATCAGGATGGGTAAGCTAGCAGTGACCACTCACTAATGTCTTCCCACATTAGCTCCTACAAATGACTGAGATGCTATTTTAACTCAAGGGGCATAGTTATGGCTTATCCTTCTACTCCATGGATTGGCTTTATGAAAATATGTTTTGAGATAAAACGTGACACTCTTGAGACTGATCTGATGACACCTGTAATAGTGCCTGATCTGTTCACCCCTCAAGTTAGGCTGAAAATTAAATCCTGCTACATTCATAATAAACAAAGATAATTTTTCACTTTCTTTTATGAGATATCATATTTCTTTCGGGGAACACTTCACAAACTGCAGCAAATGATCTAAGTGTCAAGAAAGCTAAGCAAATTTAAAAATATACTTAAAAAATGAAAGCAGTGCCTTGGCAGCAACTGGAACTGCCTTCATCGCCCTTACAACTTATCCTTTACTTCAGTAGCATAAGAATTATTATAACTTTTTTACTTTCACTATCTAATACAGGCATTTCATTTAAAATACATGTTAATGTTGTACTTAACTCTGTAAAGTTCATGGTAGGCATTACATATAAGCTTTTGTGCAACTGTGTATTCTCAGAAAATGCTGTTCGCAGCTTGCCACTGGATTTAGTCAGTCATCTCATAATAACCTACGTCTGCCAATACTGATTTACACTTTTGAACTGAATCCTGGTATGCATTCAGTATTGACTAATTATTGGAATATTTAGTGAAACACGCTGTCTCTTAGATGTTAAAATCCTTGATTATATAACTCTTTCAAAACAAAGCCCTTATCTGAATCTTTGAAAATAAAGCTTCAAATGGGAAGTCCTTTTTGAAAGATCTTTACAGGAAATTAATCAGTTTAATTCCCCTTTTCAAGGTAACTGTTCATTGAACCAAAGAATGTTCAAATCTGTATTTTCATTAGTATAGCCAAACAAAAGAATGGAAATTAATTATGAGTTCCTGGCCAATAAGCCTACAGGCAAATCACTGCATCTAATAATTGGCTGTTGAAGATTATTCTGGAAAACTCCCAAATTGCTGAAAATGATTTCCATTTTTATCTGTTGCTTAGATCATCATATATTAATTTGTCTTTCTAGCTAATAATAATTTCAAAGTACAATTACTTCAAGACTGTGACAGCTATTACAGAAATGTGCAATCCTTAAAGTAGTGTCATTCATTTATCAAGTTGAGGGGGTGAACCAGTTTTTTTATTGTTCTTTTTTAATTATTTTGTTATTTATGTTACCTTGTTGAGTTGTCATCAGGGCAGGCACAAGTGTTGGGTTACAGAGATCTGTCCAAAGAAGAAGTGCTCCAGTAAGACAATATTGAGTTCAGTGACTACTGCCTTCTGAAATCATTGGAGAAGGCTGAAAGAGAAATACTTTTTTTGTAACAAAATATTGGCCTTATCTCTGAAAACTTGCAGAAGCATAGCTAGTTTGGGACAAAGGGGGCAGCTACCTCAGGTGCCAGGAGTTAAGGGGTGTGAATGGCAGTTGGCGGTGGGATTTAATTATTGTACTGACATTCTTTTTTTTTTCAAATAGTATTTTATTATTATTTTACAACAGGGACAATCAAGCAACATTTGATATAAAAGTCAATAGTATCCATGTATAATTCAGAGACTCCCTATATAGCTACTAATATACAATCACAAATATATACAATATATACAACATAGTGCCACTGAAACAGGAAGAAAGAACCATCTATAAAGAAACATAAAATGCATCTCCTGATCAAATCAGACATTGTACTGACATTCAGAAATGAAGACTAGTGATATTGTAATTAGTGTGATGGCTGAAGTGCTGAAGCAGTGAAGCACTTTGTGGATAATTTGTAATTGTAGCAAACTGCTAGTTACAATGTACATGAATATTATTAGCAAGCAGTTTGTTGCAGTTCAAAACAGATTGTCTTGTTTTTGTTTGTTTGTTTTTGAGGAGCACAAGATTCAGACTGAGGTGACAAGACCTTGCTCCTCAGTACAGAAATGCCAATTTCAGGAAAGGGACCAGCATAAGATTGGAGAAAATGTACCTTGTTCTTCAACAGAGCAGCGGTGAAGCTATAAAGCACTTAGTGGTAGGTGATACTGTAACTGATACAGAATCACTTGCTATAACATGTTTTTGTATTTGCAGCACTTGAACATCAGCTGAAGTAGTTGAGGAGTGCAGATGTGGAAAAGGGACAGCATTGCTCCTCACTCAACAGAAGAATGTCAGGATGGGGAAGTGACATTTTTTTATATGCTCAACTTAGACTTGAGGGGCACCAAGTTTAATGGCACTGAGTGCTAGGTGAGCACCTTATGGCAATGAATGTTGGTGAACTGAAAATGATCATAGCTCTCAACCTTCCATACCCAGGATATGAAACATTACTAATAATGTGGAACAAATGGGCAAAGTGTGGAACATTTACCACCAACTTATTAACAACTCCAAATGGGAAGTTCACAGAATGGTAAAAATATCCTACTTTATTCTTATAAAAAGTTATTTTGATAAATAATATGATTCAGTATTGTTTACTGTGAATTTTAGTTAAACATTTTGTTTAAAAGTTGAAATCACCAAGCAGTCAGCGACAACTCATGGGAAACTTCATCAGATGAAGTTCTGCATAAGGAATGAAAGTGCTTAATCCTTGAATTGAATTTTTGACTAAATGTGGTTGTTGGTGGCTGCTTGGTGTATTCAGTATTATTGACTGTATTTGCAGTGCTGTGCCTTTATTGGTTCCAATGTGCCAGACTGAGTTGTTCGGGTTCTTGGTTTATTGTATTCAGTCTTTTCACCATTTTTCTGGTTCTTATTTTTTTTTAAAGTGAATGTGTTGGAGACCTTTTCAATGTGGAAAAATGTGGAACATGGACTAATTACTCAAAATGAGGAATATCCATCATAATGAGGTACAACTGAGAGGTATAAAGATGATTATAATAGGTAGTGGAAGTTATGTGAGGCGATGATGACTCACTCCCCAGTCTAAACCTTTTTTCAGAAAAATCACTATGATCTTGTTGAATGATGATTTATTATCAGCATCCATTTAAGAGATTCAGTCATCTAGTACACTGAAGATATTAATGCAGTTGTATAAAATATCCTGTAGGAAGATCTTGCATTTAGACTATACCAGAAGACTTTTATTAGCATGTTTTCATCAAAAGAGTAGCATTGTAATCATTTATCAGTACAAAGTGTTTGCTTGCGGATCTGGCTGTGTAATAAATTTCAAGTAATGTATGAGGATTTACTAAAAGTATTAAAACAATAAACTTTGAATAAACTGAAGTGACCTGCTCAAACAAAACTTAAATCACCTCATGTTGTAATGGTTGCACATATGGCAGGTGATGCCAGTCCATTTCAATCAAGCTCTCATCTTTCTCTATGCTCTGTAATCTATCCCCAGAGGAGTAATGGCTTTTAAGATTTTCTAATCACTACAGTCCACATTTTGTAGTGATGCTGGATCCCAAGCTTTTCATTTCAGTGTTGGCACTATCTGATGATTCACCCTCTGTTATCATTACATAAGAGTATTGGTGTGAGTGTTGGGCATGAATATGCAGTGTGTGTAACCTGGGGGTTTCCTTAACATATTCAGATCACAAGATATTTTTTCCTTATTCCAGGAGACAAGCACTTATGTACAACACCTCTGTTACTATTGTTACTGGAACTGTTGCTTTTGTGGCAGAAAGCTACCATATCAATGTATATGGATCTGTACAGGTTTATTGTCCGGGAAACTGTAGTGCATGGAAAGCAACTCTTTTTTAGCACAATATATGCACACTCTAAAAGGGTGGTTTAATTTTAGACACTGACAAAGACAGACAGGGTGTCCACCAATATTTATAGTTGGACAGCCAATCACAGACAGCTGTGCACTATCTTCTTCAGTATATATAGAAAGTTTTTTGGTCCTGCAATCTAATTGGGCAGTCATTAGTTCTGTTAATCTGTTGCTAGAGGTGTCGTAACTTAAAAGGCAACAAAGTTAGAGGCGTAGCTCCCTCCCACTTTGGCAAGAAATCGCCCTTGAGAAATAAAAGACAGTATTGTACCCTGTTCAACATCAGTAAAAAGAAGAACTGATTTTATTTAAATAAGTTTAGAATAAAGATGTGTTATGGAAGGTATGCTTTAAATTAAGAGGCTAACACTCTGCACCTTCTTAGTTTCTGGAGTATATCAATTAGTTAATTTCAGTTTCGGCATTTTATCAACAGTAGTTTCAGCATGACATTCGATCTAACCATACAGCTTTTGTCTGTGTTATGGCCCATGCTCATTTGGGTTGTCAAATGGATCATTGATCAGAAAAGGACAGCATGTTTGAGTCTTTGTAGGGCATGAAACAATATAATGGATTTTTTTTCTGAGTTAGTTGATAATTTGTTGTGACAAATCTTCTGCCAATGTCTCTATAAATATTTTTAAAGATCATTTTATACTGCCAAATGGGCCTTTCCTGATTTTAGAACAAGTACATCATTAGTGTATAAAGTGACAATACTACCAGCTAAATCAAAGTTATGATTATTCAATAATTAGGGAAAATATAATTAATTATAGAAGTGACCCTTCATGGGCATAAGCTTTGGAGATACCTAAATCAGACCCTGAGGAGCCCACAATGACTGAACTGTATAGTTAGTATGGTAGATGTGAATCCATTTGAGAAGCATGGTCAACAGACCTAAACATCTTCCTCATTCTATAAAAACAGCACCAACATGCAGTCCCCATTCCATACTCTTCTAGAAGACATGAGGAGGGCTATAAACAACTGTTAGTGTACTAAACCCTTTTCTGAAATCATGTTGCACATCAGAAAGCAGATCACTTTTGCTGGCATAGTCTGAGATTTTACTTTTTCAAAAATCTTAGCAATGTGTCAGAGAGTCATTATGCAAATCCTGATGGCTAACATGTAAAGAGATTTGAGTAGAGGGAAATCAGTGCATTTTTCTAGAGATGTGGTATTATTCTGGAAGAAAGAGAAAGATTGGAAGTAAAGCACAGACTTTTCATGATGAAGGTGGCAGTCAACTTTGAGAAGACTAGGTGGAAGAAGGACATTTTTGGGCTGTGGCATTAATGCAATTTTTTTCAAATGTTTATGGATTGCACATGCTAAGATTTCCCTGAAATGCAAAGGAAGTTAAAAATGAAAGAGCAGAAAGTGTTCTACAGGGCTAGTGTTAGGAGGAAGTGTAGGAGATGTATAGAGGGAGACAAAATATTATCAGTTATCCTTAGCCAAAATGTCAGAGGAGTTGTCAGAAGAAAGGCAGTTTTTTTAATAGAGTACCAAAATGTTTTATACTGGTCGACAACCACTCCTTACTCATGTCTGCTAACAATAACACTCCGCTTGGCCCTGTCCATAAACCTAATCCTATGCACTACCTTATAAAATACCTGTTCACTAACAGTTCCACTATTCAGACAAACTGTGTCTTCAGATACTGCTAAGGTTTGGGTTAAGCGATCTCAGAGGGAAACTGTTTTCTGTTTGCAATCATTTGGTGATTCTTTTTTTTTTTGAGAAATATGTTATCAATGCGTTGGCTTTGATCTACTGTGTTTTGATACTTTTATCCATTGATATATAAAGGTTTTACCTTAGAATTTCAAAATAAGAAATACTTGAAGCTGAGAAGCCTGAGCCCAAATACTCAAATGTTGGAAGCTTGAGCTGGCAAAAAAGAAATGTAACAGTATTTCATTTTGCCAGACCAGCACAGTGAGGACTGGGGTATAGATCCTTTCCCACTATTGTGCAATCTCTGAGTTGGAATATATAAGCAGCAAGGGGTGTGAGAGGCACACCCTCATAAAAAATATATAATTTGTGTGCATTTTGTTTTTTTGAGCTTACAAGAGCTGAGCATTTCAGCTTGATCTAATAAGTTTCAAGCATTTCTTATTTTGAGGTTTTAATATAGAACCATACATAGGATGGGATGGGTTTATTTATTTATTTGACATTTGTTAACCAGGATAGTGAGATTGGATCACAAGACCCATTTTCAGCAGAAGCCTGGGGAGAAACACTCCACAATTTTAGAAAATTATAAGACTTACAGGCAAACTATAATCTATAAGTATACAGTGAGTATATTGCTAGTTTAACTGTGATAACACTTTACTCAAAGACTTATAAGCAAAATTAGTAGACATAAGTATACAGCGAATACATTACATGTTAATCTTGATAAAACTTTATGCAAAATTACAAATTTGACAAGACTTTTACAAATTTGATAAGACAATTAACATGATACAGTGTCACTGTTTACTTGAGCCTGACTTCTTTAATTAGTTGGAATAGTATGTTGCTTTATAATATTAGTTTAACAAAAAAATGCATAATTAAAAATACACCATAACCAGACAGAAAGAAAATGGTATTACTTGCAAAATGTATCTGATCTTACAGAGACACAACTAGGGTGGGGTGAAGGGGGCAGCTACCCCATGTACAATCCCCTGGATTCTCTATGCCTTGCACGGCATGCAGGATCAGTGCAGGAGCTCTAGCAGGCAATATGTCTGTCGTACGATCCAGGAACAGCCTGCAGGAATGTGCATGAGTGCTTCTCCACTAGTCCTGTACGGACTAAGCCCGTGTATGTAAATTACCCCATTTTCAGGAGAAATCCATGCAAATGAGGTGAATTTGCGATCCAGGAAGCTTGCAACTGGCCATGCAGGACTAGTGCAATCTGTAGAAATGTACTCAGTTAGTAACCGAGTACATTTCTGCAAAATCCAAAATGGAGCTATGACAGTTCCAAATAAAGGCTGCATATCAGTTAGGAAGCATGCCAATGGCCAAGTATAAGGCCATTGGCATTGGAAACAGCCAAATAAATAAAAAAATCAACTTTTATTTTTTTTTTAGCCGATCTCGGCTGTTTAAGCATAGGAGCGCACAAACGGGATTGGGGGAAAATAACAAAATAAACCTAAATTAAGCATTCTAACTAAAAATCACTATTCTGCCATGCCAGTTAATGGCAGACAGAAGACAACATGGACAGTGAGTAGTGGTTGCTAAGGGGGAAGGCTCAGTGTGAGACATGTAACTATGCATTAGCAGGCAATCCTATGCAAATGAGGGGAATGATAGTGAATCCCAGTTTTCCCCAACATGCTAGTCAGGTCCCAACAGTGTAAGAGTAGGAATAGCTTGGTGCAATCCTAGGAGTTAGCTGCCATCATGGGGGCGTGTGTCAGGCATACTGTACATTGGAGCCCTGTGGCTCGGGTTTGCTTCCAGCTTAGCACAGCTAAGCTAGGGCGTGTGCCTGAATCTGCCTGTGCCACGCACCAAATTTTAAAGGAAGAAAAAAAAGTTAAACCAGGAAATAGCAGCACTGTGCACATTTGAGGACTCTGTTTGCACAGCACACCCCCGGGCTTAAACAGGAAGGCAATGGGAAGAGAAAACAGCAGTAGGAAGGTAATCAAGGAGAACTAGCATAGCTGGCACGTGAAATGTATCAGAATCAGCCAATTACACAGGCAGCAGACCAGCCCAGCCCAGAACACTACTATAACCTATGCAAACACCTTCCCCCCTGTTTTTTCCTCACACTCTACACCACCGGTGTAAACAACTGGGGAACTTTTAACACTCACAACAGCAAAATGATAGGGGCTGCAATAGCTATCATAAAACAACTTGTGGAAGAGGCTGAGGGTGGTGAGGATGTGAATGCTGCCGACCAACCCGCAGTGAGGAGATGGAGAAGAGTGTACAGACCCAGGGTAACCTACCAGGGGCTACATGAGCTGGAGATAGTGGAGTGCTATAGGGTGGACAGGGACCTCCTACAGCAAATTGTTGAGCTGTGCCGGCCACGCCTGACACACAGAACTAACAGAGGGGAACCAATCACAGTGGATACCAAGGTATGTGTAGGCCTAAAAATACTAGCTACAGGTACCTTCCAAAGGCCAACTGGGGATATGATGGGGATCTCACAGGCATCAGCATCCACTGTACTCCACCAGTTCCTGGATGTCATGTCAGCACATGTCAGTGAGCACCTATATTTCCCCAACACTCATGAGGCACTGGCCAGCAATATGCAACTGTTCCACCAAATATCAGAATACCCAGAGGTAGTGGGTGCTATAGACTGCACGCACATATGCATCAAAGCACCACCCGGTGAGTGGGGTAGCGTCTACATCAACCGCAAGGGCTTCCCCTCCATCAACTGCCATGTCGTGTGCAATGCCCATGGCATAATAATGAATGTGTGTGCTGGCTGCCCTGGAAGCTATCATGATTCCCACATCTGGCATCTGACACAGCTGTACCAGAGATTTGCCACTGGGGACATCCCTCATGGTCACCTAGTTGAGGATGCTGGATATGCACTGGAGCCGTGGCTGATGACACCCATCAGAAATGCACACATACACACCCGAACAAGAACTCCATAGTGAGGCATAAGCACAGATCAGAATTATAGTAGAGCATGTGTTTGGGATGCTCAAGTCATTGTTCTGGTGCGTGGACACATCCGGTGGAGCCTTGCAGTACTCACCAGCTACATGTACCCAAATTGTCCTTGTATGTGTCATGCTACACAATATGATCCTGCGGAAACAGCTGCAGCAGGAACAGCATGGGACAGGGCCACACAGCCCCCCACCCTTTCCAAGGCCTGCACAGGCACAGAGTGACTCGGAGGATGAACAACCTGAGCCTGCCCCAGTAAGCAGAAGGATGTGTGCCAATTATGCCCTGACCTTGGCAAAGAGGCAATACATAGCACATACACTGACACAGGAGGGACCCAGGGAATAACACCTCTGTCTGACTCTCACATAGAGTAAAAGTGATGCCAAACATTACACTACTTGTGCTCAACCATGTGTAGAGAGTGTACTATGATCATCTGACATAGGCAGCCCTGCAGCACCACCCTCAATACTGGGACACCCACAAGGTAAGTGACTCACACATGCCAGTTAGTGGGGTTGAAATATCCAACAGCAGTCACAGCCAGCAGGACAGGTGTAGACAAACAAACAAAGGATGTGCTATGGCCTCTGAATGAGGCCTATGGGTAACCCTCCTGGCCTACACAGACAGACTACAGCAAGTCAGGCAGTGGGACATCAGTTCTGACGGGTAGGAAGTCAGAAACTAATATGTAGGTAAATAAAAGCTAAGATATGTAGTACACTGCTATGCCTGTAGTCAGCATGATAGGTAAGACTACAGAATTAAATGGAGTGCCTGACATACCAGTATAGTCATATCAAATGTGTACAAGTGTCAGCTGTGCCCTCCCATCCTACGTAGAAACATAGTAACAGTCAGGTGTGCCCCCCAATCCTGTGTAGAAATGTAGAAATAGTCATGTGTGCCCCCCATCCTACGTAGAAATGTAGTAACAGTCAGGTGTGCCCACCCAAATCCTGTGTAGAAATGTAGAAATATTCAGGTGTGCCCCCCATCCTACATAGAAATGTAGAAATATTCAGGTGTTCCCCCCTATACTATGTAGAAATGTAGTAACAGTCAATGATTGATGGATACCCTGCAGAAAGAGTATGCTACCTGTAGGTGTACAACACATAGGTCAGCACTGCAGTACAGACTACCTGGACTTGATCCACACATTCAGTACAGAAGGGCATACTGGGCATGCTCACACACTTAGAGAAATGAAGGCAATGTCAGTCAACAACATACTGAAAGGTCATACTGGGCATGCTCACTTAAACGCTTAAACACATGAATGCCATGTCTGCAAACACCAGTGGACCAGACATATCTGGAAGTCACAGATGTTAGTGCAGACACTCCTCAGTATGCATCACACATGCTTTGCACACACAGTGGACAGGAATACAGGCATACATCTAAGGACAGCACACTATAATAAGCCAAAGGTAGATGTACATAGATGTGTGGAAGAGGGTGACTGTGACAAGGAGCCATCCAGGCCTGTCCCACTCAGCACACAGTCAAAGGGCCACAACCACATGAGGTTCAGATGTCATTCACTGTAGATACTAGCCACCGGTATCTGTCAGCATTGCAGACTATGTGGTGCATGTGCTAGGAAGTAGTCATCTAGCAGCTGTATACATGTACCTGTGAAACATGACCCTGTGTGTGCCCACATGTGGTGTGTCAACCTCTAGATGAATGGGTTATGGCCCATGCACACACACACACACACACACACACACACACACACACACACACACACACACACACACACACACACACACACACTGCCCTCCCCATAGCCCTACTATGACAAGCCTGCTGAGGTCATCCACTGTGAAATACACCTTTGGGAGAGCTGCAGCCCAGTAATCTCTGTGGCGCCTCCCATAACTGCGTACTGCTGTAGTGTGATAAACAAGTTAGGTAGGAGTTCCAATCCCAAACATGGCAACTGTGTGTTTGTGTGTGTGTGTGTGTGTGTGTCTGTCTGTGTAGAGCGCAATGCTTTTTAGGGTAGTCACACTCCCTACAACTCAAATGCTATACTTTGGTAAGGCTGCTGATGTCATCCACCTAGATATACATCTCTGGGAAGGCTGTAGCCTAGTAATCTCCGTAGAGCATACCATAACTGTGTACTGCTGTAGTGTCATAAATTAGTTAGGTAGGAGTTCTAATCCCAGAATTGGCAAGTGTCTGTGTGCGTGTCTGTCTGTGTAGAGAGCAATGGTTTTTAGGGTAGTCACATTCCTTACATTGCAAATGCCCTGCTTTGGCAAGGCTGCTGATGTCATCCACCTAGAAATACACCTCTGGGAAGATTGTAGCCCAGCAAGCTCCATAGCACATGCCATAACTGTGTACTGATGTAGTGTGATAAATTAGTTAACTAGGAGTTCTAATCCCAGACTTGGCAAGTGTGTGCATGTGTTTGTGTGTGAGTCTGTGTAGAGAGCAATGTTTTTTAGGATAGTCACACTCCCTACAATTTGAATGCCCTACTTTGGCAATCCTGCTGATGTCATTCACTGTGAAATACACCTTTGGGGAAGGGGCACTCCAGTAATCTCCATGGTGCATCCTATAACAGCATCATGCTGTACTGTGATGTAGAACTCTGGTGGTGGGGTCTATCCCCACACAAGGCACTGGTGGATGTTTTGTGTGTGTTTCTAAGTTGTGTAGGGAGCAATGCATTTTAGGCTAGTCACACTCACTACAATTCAAATGCCCTACTTTGGCAATCTTGCTAATGTCATTCACTGTGAAATACACCTTTGGGGAAGGGGCATTCCAGTAATCTCTGTGGTGCATCCTATAACACCATCATGCTGTAGTGTGATATAGAACTCTGGTAGGGGTTCTATCCCCACACATGACACTGGTGGATGTTTTGTGTGTGTTTCTATGGTTGTGTAGGGAGAAATGCATTTTAGGCTAGTCACACTCACTACAATTCAAATGCCCTACTTTGGCAACCCTGCTGATGTCATTTACTGTGACGTGTCCTATAATGGTGTAGTGTTATAGTGTAATATACTAGTTAGGTAGAAGTTCTAATCCCAGACATGACAGGTGTGTGTGTGTGTGTGTGTGTGTGTGTGTGTGTGTGTGTGTGTGTGTGTGTGTGTGTCTGTGCTTGTCATTTGTATCCTGTGTGGTGGTGGTTGTGAGTTTGTAACAACTGGACTCAATGTTGAGTGGGTTTTGCAAACTTCTTATATGGTGGGCCAAGTATATATCACAATGTCCACCATACAGGGAAAACAGATGTGAAATAGCCAAGAGGCTGAGGTGCAAATCCATACCCCTAAATGAGACCTCAATGCCAGCTGAACAATGTTAGCAACCCTTGTATTACCCAGGGTACATTCTCAACCCATGTCTCATACACACACACACACACACACACACACACACACACTTGCCAAGGCAACAACCGCTATGTTGGTAGTACCCTGTATATTGCCCACTGATAGTAACCATGGTGTGATTACAGTGGGCTACAGTGGGTATGGCACCCTGTCTATCAGTCCAATAGGCATGTACGTGCTGACAGTGCACCTCCCCCATGTTCCCCACTGGACATCTGCAATACCTGTGGTGCGATCAAATGGACATAACATGCCTGAAACACAAGCCCTGTATGGACAGATGCCTCTGACACCAGGGAATACTGGTATCATGATATCAATGTAGGTGCAGGGCCAACCTGCTGTCCATGAACAGTTCCCGCCACATGAGGCCAGGACTGGCACATCTGATAATAACGATCAGTGTACACAACATAGGTCAGACACCCCAGGTACAGTTCCACATGTCACTGTACATGCATGTGGGAGGTGTGCACATCCCAGACACTGTCTATATCATGGAATAAGGAACACATACATGGCAAGCAATGCGCAGCGTTGGCCACACGCAATAGTCACCCAGGTGACTGGATGGTGAATACAATACCCACCTGTGTGGGCAACTCCAGACACTACAGCCCTGAGCCACAATGCAGACCATTGTCATGTGGCCTGATGCCAAGGTATACCCATCACCTAGCCTTGTATAGCTGTCTGGCACCGTCAACCACAACACACCAGTGAAGCAGTGCACACATGCATGTCTGTACTGGCACCCGTGTCTGTGTGTGTGATGTATGATGCATATGATCACATTCTCACTCACTACAACCCACATTGGCATACTGAAGCCTGCTGTCTGATGTCAGACACCTCCACATACCCTTTGCACATATAACCTCCGTATGATCCCTGTGGTGCATGTGATACCTGCACAGTACTGTGTTTTGGCAATTCCACTAGTGATGAGTTGTATTCCTTGTAGGTGCAGGGCCAACCTGCTGTCCATGAACAGTTCCCGCCACATGAGGCCAGGACTGGCACATCTGATAATAACGATCAGTGTACACAACATAGGCCAGACACCCCAGGTACAGTTCCACATGTCACTGTACATGCATGTGGGAGGTGTGCACATCCCAGACACTGTCTATATCATGGACTAAGGAACACATACATGGCAAGCAATGCACAGCATTGGCCACACGCAATAGTCACCCAGGTGACTGGATGGTGAATACAATACCCACCTGTATGGGCAACTCCAGACACTACAGCCCTGAGCCACAATGCAGACCATTGTCATGTGGCCTGATGCCAAGGTATACCCATCACCTAGCCTTGTATAGCTGTCTGGCACCGTCAACCACAACACACCCGTGAAGCAGTGCACACATGCATGTCTGTACTGGCACCCGTGTCTGTGTGTGTGATGTATGATGCATATGATCACATTCTCACTCACTACAACCCACATTGGCATACTGAAGCCTGCTGTCTGATGTCAGACACCTCCACATACCCTTTGCACATATAACCTCCGTATGATCCCTGTGGTGCATGTGATACCTGCACAGTACTGTGTTTTGGCAATTCCACTAGTGATGAGTTGTATTCCTGGCTCTGCCAAGTGTGGCAATGTGTGTGTGTTCCTGTGAGAGTGTGGCTGTGTTGACGCTGATACCTGTTCATGCGGGCAGGCACAGGTACTACACCTACCACATAGCTACCATGTCCCTGTTGCAGATGTCACTCACCATCACATATACATTTTGAGGGCTTCCCCACATATAATTTATGTGGCACATCCAATAACAGCATGGACATATGATAGCATTGCATAGTCATCAGGGGTTTGATAACCTGTACTGGTAGGTGTGTGACACAAACATGTGTAGGTTTTATTCTCCCAATCCTCCCTGGCTTTTCTGTGCCTCTGTCTGCCTCTCTTACTCCCTCTCTAGTGGATGTGGAGACTTACACCTACTTTGCTTAGGCAGCAGCATGTGTATTTTAAGTGATGCTCATGATCAGCTGATGGTCTCTGCACAAATTGCAGCCCTCCTCTAGCTGATTCCATGTGGAACAGCTGTGGTAACATTCCCATAGACAATTGCATGGAAATACACACCAATATCTAGGAACATCATGTTGCTGTTCATAGGTTCATAGGTTCATAGGTAGATACTAGGCTATCTGCCCTAGGGCATTTATAAGCCTAGGCAGAGTGTATTTGGCTTCCGCCTCCCTATTAGATTAGCCTACTGTGCCTCTGTAAAGTAGGTCACAGAAGGTACCCTTTTAAGATTAGTTTACTGTGCCTCTATCTAGCAGGGACACAGGAGAGATCCCAGGGGTGAATTTGCAATTTCCCATCCACGCGTACAAATTTCGCTTGAAGAGGGTCAGTGAGGGGCTATGTCTAACATGAATTGGGATTCTATTCCAGAGTGAGGGGAGCCTCTGGGAAATGAATCTGTCCCTCCAGCATGACCTATTTATTTTTGTGCTGAGGTTTAGGTCCTTGGAGCATGTAGTTCTAAGAGACTTGTATTTTTTCAGGTGGAGCATGTCCATTAATTCTGGGTTTGACATGGCTTTGTATGTCAGGCATCGATCGCCTCTGAGTAGGTGGTAAGCAACTGAGTAGAGCTGGAGTTTCTTGAGTCGAGCTGCATAGGACATCTGTTTGTAGCCCATGATCCTCTTGGTGAGGTACTTTTGGGGTCTCTCCAGTTGCTGCAGGTGTTGGGTAAGGTACATCCCAAAAGGGGCACTATATTCAATTATGGGCCTGATGAGTGACAGGTAGAGGGGAACAATGACCTCTCTTGATCTAGATGTGAACCCTTTTGTGATAGGGTGGGCTATATAGAAGGTCTTTCTAACCACTTTGGCAACTTGATTATCAAAGGAGAGATTACTATCTATGTTGGTCCCCAAATCTCTAATTATTTCTTCCATACTTAATGGATTACCACCTATGTGGTAATTTGTGGGCACCTTGTTTTTCCCAAAGGGGATGACTATGCACTTTTTAGCATTTAGCTTGAGGCCGTGGCTCTGGCACCAAGCATCCATCTCTGTGAGACCCTTTTGGAGGATGCTTGTGTCAGCTGGAGATTCGATTATGGCCCCCAGTTTGCAGTCATCTGCGAACTTTGTCAGCCATAATCCCCCCATGTTAGCCTGAACCTCAGAGAAGTATATACTGAACAAGGGAGGTCCCAGAACTGAGCCCTGTGGGATGCCACTTGTAACTGGTTTGGATTCGGACATGGCACCTGCGATTCTGACCATGTGGGTTCTATTTCTGCACCAGTTTGCAACCCATCTTGTGATATAGGGGTTGATATTTAAGCTGGTAAGCTTATTTATGATGCCCGAGTGGGGTATTGTGTCGAAGGCTTTTGCGAGGTCCAGGTAGGCTGTGTGGACTACCTTGCCCTCATCTATGGCTTTGGTAACTGTTTCAAAGAAATCAACTAGGTTTAAGAGGCAAGATCTGCCCTTAACAAAGCCGAATTGGGTAGGGTCCAGTGTCTGGAGGCTCCCAATGTCTTTGTTTATGAGTTCCATGATAATACGCTCTATAGCTTTACAGACCAGACTAGTCAGGCTTATGGGGTGATAGTTTCCAGGGTCCGTTGTGGCACCACCTTTGTGGAGTGGGACCACTGTAGCTGTACGCCACTCTTTGAGTACATATCCTGTAGTAAGGCTAAGTTTGAAGAGTGACTTAATGTGAGGGTTCAGTTCTTCTTGGAGCTCATGTAAGACACAACCTGGGACACCATCCGGTCCCATAGATGCTGTGTTTTTTGCTTTGGAGAGGGCAGCTTTCACCTGTGCATCTGTGATGTCAGGGAGGTTACATTCAGTTGGGATAGGCATTTGCTCCTTTGGGGGGGAAGGGGGGAGAAGTTTGCGCTGAATCTGTCTGCCAGGATGTTGGCTATGTCTGTAGGTTCAGTATATTTTGTACCATTATGCAACAATTCAGAGCATATCTGGGAGTTTCCGCCCATGTTCCTGACATAACTAAATAAGGCCTTCTGATTATCTTTAGTGTCTAGGGTAATTTTTCTTTCGAAACTGGCCTTTGATGATTTTATGAGGGATCGAAGTTTCTTGGTGACCAGTTGTTCCATTGCGTTAGTTTATAAATTCAAGGAACCGTTGGGTGAGGGTGTTTGGGCTTGAATAGTTTTCCCAGTCAATGTTTGGGTAGTTGAAGTCATCCAATAACATAGTGTTTGGAGAGACCTTCATATTCTCCAGTGTTCTCAGGAATGCCAAGTGGGATTCCTGTAATAGGCCCCTGTTGGGCCTTTCATTCACTGTGAGAAGGAAATTGATCTGTTGTTTGGCAAAGAGCATCTCAGATGGATCGGGGTGTCCTCTAACAACATACACTGTGGAAACAGGCCAATACATGGGAGGGGGATGTGCCTGATCTGACTACAGACTGTAAGTGCTGCTATGCTGCATTTGGAGTAATGTTGGTTTAACAGGGTGTGCATGGATATGGCTGTCCTACATGTTTGCATACCTGCCATGTTAGTGCTATGTTAATGAGGGTACATCCATCAGTAGGGCTATCTGCAGACTGGCCAGTGTGTGATACCTTTTGTTTCAGGTGTTACCCACTGAGCACCTATCTGTGAACTGCAGAAGGTAGTGTGAGGATTGCAGTCTGTAGATGGTGACAGCCGTGAGAGTTACTGACTTCACATCCCCTCATAGGACATATGGTGCAACAAACCCTGTTACAACAGTAAATGTATGCAGTTATCACAGCAACATGTCAATACTGGCCCTGTGTATGTACCTCCAGCCACAACCCTGACAACCTTTTGTACATATGTAATGCAGTAAGGGCTGCATATGTACTGTACAACATAATTAGTGACATCATATCTGGTAACAAGCCAGTGAGATATCAGACTGCTACACATGTAATGTATAGTAAGGGTTATATTTGATGACATAACCTGGAAATTCTGTGGTTGTGTGTACAGTACTGAGGTCTGTGTACTTATGGTGATTGTCGGCAGTGTGTGTATTGTTAATATGTACCTTGGCCTGGGTACAGACTGTGGTAGATGTCATTGTTCTTGGTCCTGTTCTATCTGATGTTACATGCTGCTCCACTGTATGTTACCCTATTGGCTTAAATATTTGTAGGGCCATACACACACATGTCCCATACCACAGACAGGCAGCGGACCACACTGTGTATTGGCCCAGCATAGGTAGGATTAGTGTGTGGGTGGCACATATGAGGTTGATGTTGAACAGATAGTCCATATACTGTAATAATATGCTAGCATGCCGTATGTAGCTGTGGCTGTGTTCACATTGGTTGTGGTGATGCACTTACGCACAGGTGTATGTTACTCTGTGCTGTGGCATACCTGTAGAGTCTGCTATGTCATACAGACTGTTCTGTTTGTCAGTGTGCTTGTGATGGTGTCAGTTGTGCCTTGTTATGTAACAGTTACATCCCAGTGTGTCAGCTGAGGTCTTTGCCCCATAGGGATTGTCTACAGAGTGTAGA
Source organism: Protopterus annectens (assembly GCF_019279795.1). Taxonomy (NCBI): domain Eukaryota; kingdom Metazoa; phylum Chordata; order Ceratodontiformes; family Protopteridae; genus Protopterus; species Protopterus annectens. Next base: position 1,994,460,147 of record NC_056741.1, read on the forward strand.
TAGAGGCTGCTGAACTATACACCTGCGTTACTTACTGTTGATTGTTTGGTATCCTGTGGTCCAGTCTGTCTTTACTATTCTACTACTTGATGGCCTTGGCCTGGACAGAGGCATTTGTTAACATTTCCAGACTACTGTATTAGTATAACTGATTCACAGTTGCATTACTCGGTTTTTATAGATGTCCGTGTCTAAAGAGCTATATGACATGGCATATATAACTGTACTAGTACATAAATAAAGCTTTCCCATTTATGCACACCGATGTGTGGTGTTATAGCTTTTGATATCTCTGTGGGTATATGTTGCAGGCAATGAATGTCATTTGTATGGGTGTCTCATACAGTCTCCAGTTAGTAAGGTGGTAACTGTAGGAAAAGTGGCTGTTCCATATTGTGTGCACGTACTACATATGTAACTTAATGTACATATCTCTGTATGTGCATGTGTAGTTACATATATATCTATTTATATGTATACATATATATATCTGTATCTGCATATATGTGTCTGTGTATATGTATCCTAGGGATGCCCATATCGTGTCTGCTCCTGGTTATGGGATCTGCAACACTTGGTAGTGTACTGCAGGGACGTGTTTGGCATTGGGGGAGGTATACCTATTCATACAAGACGTATATTGTTTGGGCTCTCTCAAACCCATTAATGTTGCATGTGGACATATATGTTTTTGTTATTTTTCCATTGTTATCTACAGATATATGTCCGTATATACCTATATATATATAACCTGCCGTATATATTTAGACATATAGATGTAGACATACATATCTATAGATGTAGGCATTTGCATGTATATATGCTCATATATATTTATATTTATGTATATATTTTTCTCTCTCTTTATATATATATATATATATATATATATATATATATATATATATATATATATATATATATATATATCTACATATATAGATATGTTGTATCTGTTTAGATATTAATATATTTACACACACACATACATCTAAATGTTGGAATACATTCTCTGTACTGTTGAATGACTGGGCTGGATGATATGTTTTGAAAACATCAGGGCAATGTATATCTGACATGGCTTAGTGGTAAATTACTTTGGCTATGGTATGCAGGGTCCAGGGTTCAAGTCTTGTAGAGGCTGTTTATTTTGTTGCTGGGCTGAACATGGGCTGTTGGATAATGAGTGATTAAGGTGCTTTAAAGCAGTTGTTAGTGGGTTTCCGCAGGTTTGCTTGGAGGTGAGCACTGCTAACTTCCGGTTACAGTTTCTTATACTCAGCTTCTGAATTGCTTAACCTGTGTAGGCATTGCTTACCCCCGTGCAAACAGGCTTAAACCCACTTACTGCTGCTTAAAAGTGCTTACTCCCACTTACCCCTGCACTAATTTCTTTAAAAGAAAAGAAAAAGGGGTTGATAATAAAGTGGTGAAAAAAGGGGCAGAAAGAGGGACAGACAGTAGGGAAAATAGTCAGGGATGTCCAGGAAGGGTGTAGGGAAGGTCCATAGCTGCTCATTTCTTCTACAGCAACAGCTGTGCATATAACACTGAATTTGGAGGTAGATTTGGACACTCAAACCCTTGGGAGGGGGTGAGGACAACAATAATATGTTGTGATGCCAATTAGACCGGATTACATGTGGCCAGTGGACATGTGTGCAAAATGGACAGCTATGTATGGGGCGAGATTTTTTTGTGGGAAGAGATTGCCCTTTTATCTTTTTTTATCAAGTGAGAGTGGGATGTTGGGGAGGGATAGTAGGTATATTTGAGGAGGTAGGTTGGGTAGGTTAACAGACAAGACAAACAAAACACATACAGGGGCAGTGTATGACACATGTGGGGGTAAACACCTTGATAGGGAGGGGTGTTGGGATATCGGAAGCCCACAAGCCCCCTAGTGGTAACAGTGGGACTGAGGTCCCCACCCATGGGCAGTCACCACTGCACCTTCACAGCCCCAAAGGTGGCTGTGCTGGGGGCTAAGTCACAGAGCCAGGCTGACTCTCTAATCATGACATGTGGCCCTCGATCTGGTGTAGAAGATCACCAAACTGCTGGTCGATCTTCTATGCACCACGACCCCGACCTAGAGATGGGTGACAGGTGCCTGTCCGCTCCCACTCCTGGGGGGGGGCAAGCCCCATCCCCTGAGATGGTTCCACCCGAAGGTGGTACAGGACCAATGGACAGGGAGGTCCTGGGTTGGGCCCCAGACATGCTCGTGTCCAGTGCCACAGCCAGCTGAGGTGGGACAGGTGGGGCCGCTGGGACCAGCCTTCCCAAGCATGCTATAGTGTTTAGATTTCATCATCATATGTGGATTAGTAATAGTCAACACATTCCAGGGTTAGGTATAACAGCATGCATAGTTATTCCCATTAACTCAGACATCAGATACGGAACAATTGCATAGCAAACAGAACACATGCATATATTGGACCACAGTTTTAATAAGGACAGCATGCAGGTACATTGATGGTACCATGCCACCAATGTTGGAATAATTCAATATAGCACATGCATGGGTACCATTAAAATATTTATCAAACAATTGGACATTATCAGAGTCATTACATACCAGTTGGGGTGGGTATGTTGAATATTGTTGGAGATGCAGTGGGGGGAGAGAAACATGTCAATTAACAACTAGTATATTCCTGTAGTCCACATTACTTTCCCAGTCAGTGCTCTTATCTGTACCTTATGAGTCTTACTACACTACCCTATAGCCTTAGTTTGGTCAGGGATATGGCTGTTATCATCATTACACATGAACCGGTTTTACCTGCAGTATACACCTCTTACCTGATATACCTGTGGAGGGAATGTTTATTAACACTAACTAACTGTTTCTACACATACTCCCGGATTCTGGCTTGATGTTTTGCACATAACTATCCATCTCTTTCTGCACAGACTCTGGCCATGTGTTGACCACATGCTGGTGTGCCGGGACATATCTAAAATATTGCCCTCTTCCACCTTTAGTGACCTGACACACACATATACATGCTTTCCTACACAGTTATATTATGTAGCACAGTATGGGTGACAGTGACCAGTGATACTTTATTATTCAGAGAAACTGCAACACTCACAATTCCCTACAATATCAGAGTGAACATTACCAGTACAGGTTATAATGGCCTGTATTTCTCAGCGCAGTGTTCGTATCCAACATACCTGTGGGAGCAATAATTGTTAGCACTACCTGACTGTTGCCACACAAAGTTCCGGATTACACATTCGTATTATGCACATACATCTCACTCTGTTAATATACACACTCTGGTCACAGCTTGACAACATGGGAGTGTAGATAGGACGTACTTGAAATATTACTCTCCTAACAGTTTTGGGGGTTGCTGCAGTGAGAGGTGTGTTCTCATAGATGTTTTTGCTGGCTAAACATCTGGGATCATCCCACAGAATTTCCAGGGGGAAAGGGGGACAGGCAGCAGATATGGGCACATATACTGGACATTCTGGCCTCATCTGTACAGTTGTGGGGTATGATTCTGTATGCAGCCTAATTCCACTCCCAGGATTCAGACCATGGCTGTGTCTGTTACAACTTAAACAATGTCCATCACAGTTGTGTCTGCTATATAGATATTGTTGTATATCTCCTATCTGCTTTCTGTCTTATTAATCCCCTGTGCTTTTCCATTCTGACTTTGTATTACAACACTCTTATACAGATTTCCTAGACAGCTATATGTTGTAGGACAGTGTGGGTGACAGTGATGTGTAATACCTCATTATTCAGAGCAACTGCATCACTCGCAATGCCATGCAATACCACTGTGAACAGTACAAGTACTGGGTATCATTCTTGTATTTCTGGGCACAGTGTTGGTATCTGACAGACCTGTGGGAGGAATGTTTGTTAGCACTACTTGAATGTTCCCACACACAGTACCAGATTCCACATTACTATTATGCACATACATCTCACTCTGTTACTGTACACACTCTGACCACAGCTTGACAAGTTGGTGTGTAAATGGGACAGACATGGCTTCTTAGTCACATAAGGTATTGGAGAGTTGCTAGTGTGCCAGGTTTGTTCTCATAGCTGTGTGTCAATCAGTTGTATTTCCTGTTTGCTGCCTATACATCTGGGATCATCCTATTGATTTCCCGGGGGACAGGTTGATAGGCAACAGATATGGGCCACTTTAATAGACATTCTGGACATATCTGTACAGTTGTGGGGTATGATTCTGTATGCAGACTACTACCACTAGCAGGATTCGAGCTGTGGCTGTGTGCGATAAAAAAACAACAGTTCACATCTCAGTTGCATGTGCTATTCGGTTTTTGTTGTCTGCATTTTCAGGTTTTATACAGGCAATTAATTTACTACTACTTTTATTTTTATTTCCTATGACAGTAAATGCATGAGTATTACTGACCTGCCTTGCGTCGCAACCTCACCAGGTGACTGATGTGGGCCTCCTGGTTCATGGCCAACTCCATTGCAGCTGAGGGGGACATAAGAAGAATATTTAGCCATACCTATCCATGATATACCTGAGCTGGCAATTATTACACACATACTGTGGTGATACTTACACACAGCTAGAACATCCCCTGCCAATCTAGCCTCTTGGAGTCATTCCTCCAAGATGTCCCCCTTATGCCGCTTCAGGTTGGTATAGTGGTGCCTGACCTGCTCACCAGTTTAGGGTATGCCAGTGGCACTGGTGAGGTCACAGAAGAGATGGTCCCAGGCCTCCGCCTTATGTTGGGAGCCGTGGTACTGGCCCTGCAGCAGTCTCTAATCATGGTCTTTGACAAGGAGTCCTGCCATGATCTTGGACTCTTGGATGCACCAGCGCTGTGGCTGAAAGCACACACCTTCTCCCCTTACTGCCATAGTGCTTGCAAGGGGAAGCTACAACCAGTTATGAGATGTATTCCCACCACTTGGGTTTAGGTAGGGCTGATTTCCCGGCACTTTTCCGTGATTGGCCAGTTTTGAAAAAGATAGGCTATGGGCAAACCTGCTTAATTAAGGTTGGCATTGTTTAAAAGGGTATACCACTGGGGACAATTAGTTAGCTGGTCTAGACATTGCTTACACCTCCTATGCTGGCCTGTGCAATGCTTAACATTGCTTACATTATACTTTGCTTTATATTTGGCATTGATTTCTTATTCATTACATCTTATACATCTGCCTAGTATCCATGATTAATGTGTACGTACACTCTATGGGGTCCTTGTGTTTTATTGGGGACTTCAACACTCTATTGCAATTACACCTCACTTCTGGGCTTTCTGCTGTACTCCAGTTCACATATTTATGTGATAGTGGGTTATGGAACATTTGACTGCATACTGATTCCTTTCACAGGTTCAGATTGGTTTTACTATGGTGAGGACTTGTTTGCTGATACCTCATTCATCTGTACTTCTGTGATGGCTTGGTGGTTAACTACTGTGACTATGGTGTATAGGGTCCTGGGTTTGAGATCTGCATGGCTGTTTATTTTGTTGATGGGCAGGACAGGCCATTGGATACAGAGTGATTAAGGCACTTCTGAGCAGTTGTAAGTGGGTTTGCGCGACGGTAAGCACTGCTAACCTGCTGTTATATCTGCTTACAGAGAGTTAGCTCTAGAATTGCTTAACCAGTGTAGGCACTGCTTACCGCCACGCAAACAGGCTTAAGCCCGCTTACTAGTGCTTAAATATGCTTACTACTGCTTATTTGTGCTTAAACCTGATTACTAGTGCCTTATTCATTATGACACTGACACCTCACATGTGCATTTACTGCAGTACTCCAGTTCATGAAAATATGTTATTTAGTGGGTTATGCAACATAAATATTACTCATAACGTGCTTTGCTATGTAAAATGGAATATGCTGCAGTGGGACTTGAACCGGGAATGCCTGCTCATAAGGCAAATGCTCTGCCCACTACACTATTGCTATGCTGCTTCATTTGCATATATCTTCCTTGTTATCCTCTTCAGCCATTTAAGCTGCATTAACCGTAACTAAGCGATGGGCACACCCGCGCACCCATGGTTAGCTTTAATCAGATTTAAAAAAAATAATGGGTTTCTTCATTTTATTTATGTATACTCTTGCTGTTGTACACAAGGGGGACTATTGGTGGGGATATGCGGTCACCTACGAACGGTCTCTCTCATTTCATACCCCTTTCTGCTGTTCTTCATCGCAGGGCATGTAGATTTTGAGAGCTCTGCTCTCAGACACGCCCCCTGCTAGGAGCTCAGGCAGCACGCCTCATTACTATGCATGGCATGCTGCTGTCCTGCTCCTAAATGGCCACCTCCATGCAGGACTAAGCTACTCCTGCACGGAGGAATAGTAAATCCAGAGGAATGCATTACGGGAGAGAACAGAAGCAGAAAATAATGAGCAGCACATTCATAGAGACCTACTGAACCTGTACAAATCCCTAATCAGTATACAACCATATGGTGCAAGGATTGTGCATTTTGGTGCTTTATGTGTGCAGAATATGATTGTTCTGTTTTTAGTTTATAATGTTTATGAATTGAACTGAGTTATAGTGCATTCTTTTAATATTTTGGGTAAGGGTTTTTAACTTAGTTTGAATATTTGGGCTTATTTACAGTTAGTTCAAGTTTCCTATGGGGGATAGAGACTGCATTTTATTCCTGTTTTTTCTTTTCTTTTCTAATGTTTTCTTTGTTTCCTTTAATAGGCTTGGGTTTGGAGATTTGTTATATGCAGGCTGAACTGTTTTTGTGCATGCAGTGTGTGGAGTTATGTGTTTTTCTTAAATGATGACAGTAATAGCATTTTGATAAGAACTTTGATAATGCTGATAAATTGTTAATTAATGCTTGATTATGGGACTAGGTTGGTGATAAAAGAAAATTGTACCCTATAACTCAAGAATGTCTTTATTATGCCCTTTATTATCATCTACTGTTAGAATTTATTATATAATGCAGTACGAGACCAGTGAATCTGATGAAGATTTTTTTGTGAAAGTGATTGTTTGTTTTCTAAAGTTGTTACAATAATTTTTTTGTCTCTGTGTAGTTCCTGGTCACCATTATGTTGGACTTTTTTTCTCCTGTTTGGATGGCCCTCTCAGCTGGCAAAATGATTTGCCAGTATTCTAGACTTGTGTTGATGTGACAGAATTCCCATTCCAAGGCAAACCTCTGGAAATCTGCATTCTGAAATTGTAGGTCATTGTCATAAATAGTATCCTGTATTCCTTGTCTGATGTAAATTCATATTATAGTATAACTACAGTTTTGCCTGCCTGCTATCTAAGCTTGGATACCTCAGCTTATTCTGAAATGTACTCAGTGTTTTATACATGTTGGTGTTGTAATAGATCTTATGCATATTTAACATATGGATGCTTGGTATGGTATCTGCAATCGAATAATTTATTCTTAAGGCACAGTCTTTTGCAACACATTATACATGGAACCTGACATGAAGTTTCTTTAACATGGGTAGACAATCTGGTCTAAAAATGACTTTTCTTAATTATTATTTGCACTTAGCAATACCTAAATGTACCTTATATATCCTGGCCACCATCTTTTCTTTTCTGAAGGGGTGTTGCAACTTTTCTGTTACCATTAAACACTAGACATTCAGTATAACAAAATTACTGTCATCACTTCCTTCTAGATCATTACTTAACAAGCTTCTTTAGTCTCTTTTAGGTATACTGGGCTCACAGCATCAGCAATGTACATTTATAATTCACATTTATGCTTCATTGTAATGCCACATCTGTGGAGGCTCAGTAGCACTCTATCATCTCAGTGGTGCTTGATGACAGTAGTTTTTGAAAGGTAATCTAAAGTGCTATATGATAGGAGTCTATCAACACATCAGCATGTATGTATGTATATATACATATATATATATATATATATATATATATATATATATATATATATATATATATATTTAGAGAGAGAGAGAGAGATTTGTGTGGGTTTATATACATTAGTTGACCTCTGATTTTCATTAAATCCTGCCCTAGTGAAAGTTAGGAACAGGCTTTAACATGAGTACTACAAGGGAACCAGCTGTCCAGTCTCCAGTTGAATCTCAAAACATACTTTGGTAGAAGTCCAAAAGGAGGACAAGTCTTCAACTGTTCCATTTACATTTTTCTGTAGTTCAGGATTCACTCAAAACTTTTAGCTGAGTCACGGTTTGCTAATCCTACCAAATTTATGTGTGTGCGTGTGTGTGTGTGTGTGTGTGTGTGTGTGTGTGTGTGTGTGTGTGTGTGTTTGTGTGCGCATGTGTGCATGCATGCATGTTCATGTGTGTGCGTGCGTGTGCATGTGCATGTGTGCGTGTATGCGTGTGTGTCTATATATACATAGAGAGAGAGAGAGAGAGAGAGAGAGAGAGTGTACAATAGATATGTTTAGAAAATTCCATAATGTCCATCAGTTCTTTTCTGTTTTTGCATACCATATTAGTGCAGTTGTAAATGTTTGTCTAAGAACTATGTTACCAACAGAATAGGTAAAGAAATAAATAATAGAAGGTAGGCAGATCAAGGTAGATGCAACTGAATATCCAGTAAATAATAAGTAAATATGCATAAACTTTCACTTTTGTGGCCTGGGTCATTGCTGAAAGGAGTTCGGACTAGCTCACTTACCCATTTCAAATTAATAAGAAAGGAAAGAAAGAAAGAAAGAAAGAAAGAAAGAAAGAAAGAAAGAAAGAAAGAAAGAAAGAAAAGTATTAAACTGCCATGAGTATCTACATTTCTGTGAACTATCCCTTTCTAAAGTCAACCCAAACTGCTGTCAGTACAGAATGGGTTAAATGCTAATAAACTGATTTTGATTTCTTGAGATTACATTACTGTAATCTTTTTGTGAAGACACTCAAGCTGGAAGGCTGTATAACTGAACTTATCAACAAAGAATGCAAGTCAGGCTGTAAAGATGTCTTTATCTATATTGTTAGTGATACAGCTAAGTTGGCTGGGGGTGACAAAGGATGACAGAATAAGTCAGGAATTTCTTTCAGTTTATGGACCAGTCTTAACCAATTTGTTATGTAGGCAGGTGCTGGACTGAAAGCTGCAGGCAGAATTGCAGAAAATCTGTTAGTAACAATTGTTATGCGTTCTGCAATATACTGATTAAGACACAAACACATTTGTCAGAAGCTCTAATGCACTGTAACAGACAATTTGTTAAGACCTTAATCATTACTTATAAACATAGTTGTTTTTGGACATATCTAATTAATAAAAACATGATGCATGCATAGAATGATAGCCAAGACAAATTTAACAAAAGATGCATGTAAATATATATTTCATCCAGGATTATAAATTTATAAATATTTCAGACAGGATTATAACAGAATTGAATCATATTTCTGACACTCTGTGGGAAGATAGCTGGGCTAAGAAAATAGTAAACACATTTATGAATGAATCAGTAAGTGAATGTTGTAGCAGTGTAATGTTCATTCATAAGCAGTTATTTTAGCACGTTTACAGCTAGTACTTCATCACATCTTTATTATTCCACCAAATAAAAGTAAGCTTCTAGTTTTCAAATAATAATAAATAAAGTTCTTTTTGTCTAAAGTGAAGAAACACTGAATAGCCAGTACAGGAAAATGGAGCTGTCATATTTTAGGAGCTATGCAGAAAGGGTCTACTGCAGGTGCTCGCTTGCAAGTAGTTAAAGGTACACCTGCTGACTCTATATCCAAATAACCATATCTCCCATTTCTGCAGAGCCCTCCCAACACCTAATCCTATAAACTACATAACCCTACCAGAACCTAAACTCTACACCTAAAACTCCCAACCAGTTCCCAACCTGATGCCTCAGTCCCTTACCCTAAACCTCCACTCTCCCTTCTTAACCCTAAAGTCCCTGATCACTCCATAAAATTAAAACTCCAACATCCCTTCTAAACCTATATATTCTGATCACTCCCTCACCAAAAGCTGTTGCCTCAACCTAAAACTCCAAACCCCTTCCCTAAACCTAAATTGCCCAATCACTCCCTAACCTTAAAACTCCCTGCCTTCTCCCTTCCTTTTCCCTAATCCTAAACTCCAATTCTCCTCCCCCTAAACCTAAATTTCCTGATTACTCCTTAGTCCTAAAATCCCCAGCCCACTTCCTAATCCGAAACCCCCCACATGCTGCCTAACCATAACCACACTCCTGCTCCCTCGCCAACAGCTGCTTCCCCAAACTCATTTTTCAATTTGAGCACAAGCAGCAGTACTGCTGAGCTACAAGGTGCCAGAGTCCCTGGCTTCAAGACAGTGGTTTTCAAGCAATTGGGACTTTAGCATCAGTAGTGAACCCATGCAGAAGTTATGTTATTATCAATTTGTGGAAGAATAAAACTGATTATGAGAACTACAGTCATATGTTTGTAAATGGCACTAAACAATAATTTAAATTTTTTATTTTTATACCATCCTACTTCTTGAGGATAGGCAGAGAAAACACTCATGTCCCAGTGGAAAGTGAAAACTGATATTTCATAATAATTTATGAAAGTTGCCTTTTGGCATGAGCAAAGATGTTCTGACAAGGATTTGAAAACTCATGCACTAATTCTATACTTCACTCATTGTTATTAGAGTCAGTAGCTCATATACAGTTTGGTCCTGCTAGATGCATGTCTACATGCACGCAAAACAGTAAGTGGTTTTCCTGCTTTCAAAATGAGTTGGCCTTTCTTAATATATATTACTGTATGCTGTATATTTTTTTCTTTTTTTTTTAATTTTGTTTGCTTCTTGCATCTGTGTAGTTATCAAGTTTTATTTCTTTTGGTAGTGGATATTGCTGTTTCTGATCTTTTTCTTTACTTTTTTTGTGGTACAGTACTTTTTGAGATCCGTATGTTTTTTTTCTTTTCCTTTCATTGTGTCTGTTGCAACTTGATGTCTTTTTCAGACTGCCAGTTTTTTTGTGCATGTTTTTTGTTATTTGTAGTATGGGTTGCTTTGCCTCATGACAAAGACTTCATAAAAATCCTGCACCTAAATTGTGTAAATCATTCCCTTAATTAAATATACTCAACTCCATGGTGTAGGGGGGCGGGGTCCTAACTATGACCCAGGGATTCATTACCAGCTCCAGTGCTAGAACACTAAGGAGTTTCTTACCTTACAACAGGGGTAAAGGCTGCTGCTGGGAACACCCTCACAGAAAGAGGGTGGACAATCAACCATGATACAGCTACTACAGGTACCCTTACTTATGTATGCTCAGGGCTGTTGTACAAAAAAATAAAAATCTCAAACTGCCCATAATGACTACTTGCATGATGCCTCATTTTAAATGATACTCACTCCTGTAATAGGAAACAATGGGGCAGTGAGGGATGGATGACATAAAAAAACATACCTGCTAGCTGCAGCTGGGAAGAAGAAGCAGAAGAGAAAGTATTCGGATAAATGCTAATCAAAGAATGAAAGCATCCAGTCTGACTAATTGCTTGCACTGTAATAAGTTAAGTAAGACATACTAGTAGGCAAATTTACTACAATATTTCAGATTCTGTCTGATGCAGGAAATAATCACATTGATTACCTAGATTTAACTAATATTACCATTCACAAGGATTCTGAATATGGATTCTTTTATACCCTTTTGAAAATCAAATATAACTTTACTATTGATACTGACATCCCTAGTAAAGGTATTTATGAGCTCAGATATTTAATTTGACCTGAGCTACACAACTTATTAAATAAATATGTCCCACAAGATAAGATGCTTTCAACCTAAAATCGCAGGGAGGTAATCTTACAAGTACAGGAAAAAGTTTTGAAATACTATTGCTAGTTCTATTATTGATGTTATTTCTGGATTGAATAATCAAGACCCATATCAATGGGGCTTCACTGACTATAGATCTTACTTAAGTAACTTAATAGGTGTTGTTGGACTATTTGCGTGAAACAGTTGATGCAGACCATCTGGTTACAGTGGCTTCTCTAGATTTATCCAATGTCTTCAACAGCATTAGTCTTATTATTCTTAATATTTGTTTGAATGCCAACTGTCTAATTGAGTGGCTAACTTCCTGAACTTTATGGTTTCTTTTTCAAGTCACTATTCTATATGGGAACCTGTAGTTTATGAAGTACCATGAGGATCCATGATAGGTCCATTATTATTCTTTTGCTTCTTTTTTAGTACATCAGTTGCTCATGCAGAGCTATACCAAGGTCAGTTGGTCATCTGGGCTATCCCAGAGTGGTGTTCTACTGGTGTCAAAGTTGAAGACAGAAGAAAGGAACTCTGAAGCTAAGCATAACTAACACTGAGGCTGCACTTTCGAGGAAGCATCTGGGATCTAGCAATATCCACCGCAGCTGCTTAAATGATTGGCTTTTACTGCATTCATGCAGAAGTCCCACTTGCTGTCCTTGGGGCAGCTTTACTACACTATAGTAGTCAGTTAAACAAATATGTGGATGATTTCAGGATGAGTGAAAATTGCATCTGACAAATGTGACATTGAAAGAATTCAGAACTCAATGAATGTGTTATTTTGTGTTGTATATCATCAGTAACTTTAAGATAAACACAGAAAAACTCTGCCATAATGTATCATTTGGGTCAAACAGTTTCTTCTCTTTTCACCTAAACAATTCCAAACTAAAAGTGGTCAAATCATACAAAAAATGTGGGTGCGGTTATACTGCTGTTGACTTTATTTAACATTGTAACATGAGCCTGAGGAGTTATCCATATCAGCTTTAGAAAGCTCTCTCCCATAAAAAAGAAATTTTGACCTCTTTCTATATCTCACAGGTGTACCTGATACTTGGCTTGAACAAAAGGCTTTGCTTTTAAAAGAGAAATCCACTTGAGTCAACTCAAAAGGCTGCAAAATACTTTATACAGAGAATACAGGGTGTGCATAACTCTTTTTATGAGCTAGAACTTTGTCAGTTACATCTGCTTCCTTTCACTTATAAGAGTTTATGTGATGGGATGTGTGGCCAGGATGCCAATAGGATAACAACAAATCATTCCTGCTCTGCTACCATTGTTATTTCTGACAGGAAAAATATATTTTAAGCTATTTTACCAATCTTACTTAAACTTGATGATATATATATATATATATATATATATATATATATATATATATATATATATATATATATATATATATATAAAATTTAAACTATTTATAAGAAAGTGTCAAAAAATTATCCTGTTATTTTGAGATTTTTCTGTCAAACTTTTATCTGGAAATTCTGCTATACTACAGCTCTGAAATGAGTCACTTAAAAGCCAGCTCTCAAGATTATACTTTTAAAAAAAGATCTGCAGTCTGTTCTTGTCAACATTCAGGAACTGTCCATAAAAATGGATAGGCTGGATACAAAACTGGACAATTTTAAAGAAAAGTGTTCAAAACAAATAGACCAAATCCAAGAGGGTCTACAGCATCATAAGGCTGAAATGATACATTGAATGACATGGAGGGGAGACTAAATGAAGATGAACACAGTATTGAATTTTTATTAAAACAAAACACCTTTCTCTTGAGTAAACTAGATGATCTAGAAAACAGATCACAGCAGAAAAATATAAGAATCTTTGGTCTTCCAGAGAAAATAGAAGGAAATAACATAGTAAGCTTCATGACTCCCTGGCTCCCTAAAGTCTTAGATCCACCTAAAGCTATATCACTTGGTGTTGAGAGAGCATATAGATCATTTGTCACTACAACTTCCTCCAAGAATAAATTATCTTGAGATCTACAATAGTGAGTTTTTTTTAATTCACAAGACAAGGAACTTATTCTCAAAACTGCTTAGTCTAAGTCTCCCATTAAAATAGAAGGCAGAATCATTTGTTTTGATAATGATTACTCTACTTCTGTTATTCCCAAAAATAAATGCTTTCTTCCACTGATCAGAGAACTAAAGGAAATACAAACTAATGCCCAATTGTTATTCCTGGCCAGACTGAAAATCTTTCTTCGTGATGAAACTAAAATCTTTGAGGAACTGGATGCAGCTGTTTCCTTTTTGAAAGGCAACTTGGAGCCATTATTGAATCCACAAATGATGTCGATACTCTACAAAAGGGCCTTACAGAAACAGATGCTTGGTGCCAGAGCCATGGGCTCAAGCTCAATGGCAAGAAATTTATAGTTATCCCCTTTGGGAAAAAAACATGTACCCATGAATTACCACATAGGTGGCAGTACACTAAACACCGAAAATGTGATAAGAGACTTAGGAACACAGGTGGACAGTGGTCTCACCTTCGATAACCACATCATCACAACAGTCAGGAAATCCTTCTATGTGGCACACCTCATCACTAAGGGCTTTTCATCCAGAAAAAAGGAGGTCATTGTCCCACTGTAATCATCCCTCATTAGACCCATTATAGAATACAACACCCCGTTTGGTATGTACCTCTCAAGACATCTGCAACAACTGGAAAGGCTGCAAAAATACCTCACTAAAAGAATCACAGGCCTAAAGCAGATGCCCTATACTGACTGTGTAAAAAATACTCCACCTATACTCTGTCACATATCGTCTACAAAGAGACGATCTCTGCTTAACATACAAGGCCATGTAAAACCCAGAGTTGTTGGACATGTTACACTTAAAGAAATCCCAATCCCTCAGAGCCACATGCTCCAGGGATCTAAACCTTGTCATCACAACGAACAAAACATGCAGGAGGGATAGGTTCCTGACCCAGAGGCTCCCCAGACTTTGGAATAGACTGCCCATACATGTCAAGCAGAGTGCCTCTTTGGCCATCTTCAAAAGGTACCTTGATGATTGGATGGGAGATATGAAATTCACCCTGGGGATCATGTCAGTCGCCCTGCTAGATAGGGGTCCAGGGAAGTAAATACTATGGGAAAAAATAGCCAGGGAATTGTTATGGCTAGGCTTGTATAGGCCCTAGGGCCGATAGCCTAGTACCAAACTATGAACCTATGAAAATAAATACAACACCACTCTTGAACAATCTGAGTATATGGATTGGACCGGATCTACCCTGAAGAGACAGGCAGAGAGGCCCAGGTAGAAGACAAATGAAAGAAAGAAAAAAACTAAAAGACAGAATTCAGTAAAGCCTACATGGAGTAATTTTCCATGTATGCATAGTGGCACGGAGCTTACATAGAAGTAAGCAGCCATGCGATCCAGTAAACAGAGCTGAGGAGTGTGCATGTTCATACCAACATGGAAGTGTCCACGGTATGCAAATCATCTCATTAGCAGGTGAACTGCATGCAAATGAGGGTGTATAGCAATCCAGCAAGCAGATAGTCATGTAAATCCCGTGTTAGTGTCCTACGTGTACACAGAAAAATTGCATGTACATGAAATTAAAAAGGTTACAGGGGCTATAAAAGCCCAGTTAAAAGGTCAAAAATAGCAAAGCAGACACAGATATGTGCAAAACTATGCCCTGTGTGTCCAAAAATAATAGAAAACAATTTAAATTTTTTTTAATAACCATATTATGTTTGCACTGCATGCATCAGTGTGCAAACATACCGTTATGTAAAAAAAAATATTTAAAAGTGTAAAAACAAAAACAAAAAATAAAATATTTGACAAAAATGCATTATAAGGCCTTGCATGGAGTATGTACAATGGTAGATGTCTGTGGTTGCTAAGGCGGCAGGTCCTGGAATATTGTAGTTGCCAGGTTGTGTGCACACATCTGTATGCAGATGAGCTGGGGTTACTGAACAGCAAAAATGGGTATCCATGCCCGCAGATCAAACCCGTGTAGCACCAGAACCATGTTGGTGCCCACAGAAGAGGTAGCTGACATCAGAAAGTGGTGTGTCTCTATTTCTTTAAACACATTGGAACACAGCGGCGCCCGTTTGCTTGCCACGCTGCTGAACTGAGCAGGGGTGTGTGTCCAGTGCTGCTAAGCTTTGTTTAGCTTCAGGGCATGAGTTTAAGCTGGTTTGAGCATTTGCATGGCACACCACTGTGTTGAGCATGCCTGTTTATTGGTGTGTGTCTATTGACTGCTGAGCATTGTTTATACATGTGGCATGGGTTTGCATGCCGCACCATAGTGCTTAGCAAGGAAGGCTGTCAAAAAAGAAAAAAAAAGAAATTGGCTGAGAAAGCCAATTATATATAAATTACTGATGACCCCTGTTCCACCTAAACTGGGCCATTCCAACCCTTCAATGACAGTTAGCCAATCACACAGGCTGCATCTGTAGCAGAGCACTATAAAGTATGTATATACCCTACAATCTGATTTCCCCCCATACTCTGCACCATTGGAGTACAGACTTGGGAATTTTAACTGAGAGAATGCTAGGGGCTACTGCAGCTCTGCTACATCTGTATGTGCTAGATGCTGAGGTCAGTGCTAATGCTGCTGCTGACAATAGACCTAGACTGAGAAGGAGAAGAGTGTTCAGGCCCAGGGTAACCTTCCAGGAGCTACATGAGCTGGAGATTGTAGAATGCTACACGGTGCACAGGGAAATGCTACAAGAGCTCACCAAGCTCTGCCACCCTCAACTCAGACCCAGAGCCAACAGAAGGGAACCCATCCAAGTGGAAACAAAGGTATGTGTAGCCCTTAGGATACTAGCTACAGATACTTTTCAAAGACCAGCTGGGGACATGATTGGGGTCTCACAGGCATGAGCATCCAGAGTACTCCAACAGCTCCTGGATGCCATGTAAACACATGTCAGTGAGGGCATTTATTTACCCCACACCCCTGAGGAGAGGGCCAGCAGTATGCATCTCTTCTACCATGTAGCACAATACTCTGAGGTATTGGGTCCCATAGACTGCACTCATGTCCAGATCAAAGCATTGCACAGTGAGGAGGGTAGAGTCCACGTCAACCACAAGGGGTATCACTCCATCAACTGCCAAGTTGTGTGCAATGCCCAGGGCATTATCATGAATGTGTGTGCTGGCAGCCCTGTAAGTTATCATGACTCCCATATCTGGCATGCATCACAGCTGTAACAGATGTTTGCCAGGGAGGAACATCCCATATGGCTATCTACTGGGGGATGTCAGCTATGCACGGGAACCATGGATGATGACACCCATCAGAAATGCATACACACCTACCAAAGAAAGCCATAATGAGGCACACACACAAACTAGGAACATCACAGAGCGTGCGTTTGAGCTGCTCAAGTCACGGTTCTGGTGTCTCAATATATCTGGTGGAGCCCTTCAGTACTGTCCAACCACATGTGGACAGATGTTCACAGTATGTGCCTTGCTACACAATATGATCATGTAAAACAGCTGCGGCAGGATCATCACAGGGAAGGGACACACAGCCCTCCACTAGTGCCTAGGTCCCCACAGCTACACCCACAGGGGGACTTAAAGGGGGAACCTCCTGAGGCTGTCTCTGTAGGCAGATGTAGGTGTGCCCAGTATGTCCTGGCCTTGGCCTAGAGGCAATGAATAGCACATTCACTGACAATCTAGAGTCCTAGGGGTTGACAACTTACTCTGACTCGCATGTATAGTAAAAAGGATGCCAGCTACACCACACAACCTGTACCTAACAATGTATTGGCTGTGTATTGCATGCATCAGACAGAGTCAGCCCTGAAACACAGGTCTCTCAACTGCTGCATTCACAAGGTAAGTCACTCTGCTATACAACAAATGTATGGTGTACTTGACTATGGTAGCATATGTATGGACCTGCTGCATGTATTCAAGGGAATAGAGTGGGCTACTGGGCTACTTGTAGAGAACTAACAGCCATTTGGGACAACACATACTCTGTCCAATACTGACTGCCCCATAATAAGAATTAGGCCACATGGCTGGAAACCCCACTGCATTATACAAGGGAATTGCCAAACAGTGGGATCATAGGACAGACGCATGACTGTCAATGCCAGAATCCCCTACCATCAACACATCAGTGTTCCCATACAACTGCAGTAACAGTATGTTTGCAAGGATATAGCAGTAGACCACAAAATTCCAGGGCTGTCACAAGGAACCTAGCCACATGTTCTATTTTTCACAAAACACAGGCATCACAGCAGGGGTCACAGTGTATGTTTGCATGCTGTTGATAGTGCGAGGAGTTAAACCTCAATTTCTGGTGACTGGTGTGGCTCACTGGGCTTAGGACATTAGCATGGTTAATGGTGTTGATGGTTTAAAACTGGCTGCACCTACAACTTTTGCATGTGAATTATTCATATGGTAGGAGTCTCACATACTGTCAAAACACCACAATCTGTTACTGCAAGAAAACTGGGCAAAGCCAGAGAAAATAGTGGGACAGAGGGCCAAACCTACAGACAGTATACATTCTCTGAGTAACCTAGAAGGTGGCTAGTATAACAGCAGGTTGCAACAGGGCAGATTAGCAGCAGGATATAAAGGCCATCACTTAACTGTGTCAGTACTTACAACAATTCAGTGGACTGCATTTAGAAGTATATTAGTCGTATATTACTGGATAAAAACAATGGTATGAGGAACGCAGCAGACATATGGGGCGGAATCCAAAAGGAACAGATGCAGGTACCGGGTATATGCTCGGTATTCACCTCAGAGCAAAATAAACAAAAAGAATATGAACTGTCATGGCTGAAGCAAAACTTATTTAATAGAGCAATAAAAAACAGTTAACGCTTTCATGATCAACCAGATCGCTTCATCAGACTAAAATGCACCGTCACTTAGAATTTAAACTTTGAAAAAATCAAAAAACAAAATCAATTAACAAATTAGATAAAAACAATTTATACATTACAGAATATATTTCATTAAAAAATCAAAAATTTATGCACAGCATGTTAGCAATGCACAAATACTTATAAAATAATACAGAAAAATGCCAATAATTCATGATGGTAATTTATATAAATATAAATCCTATTGTTTATTAAGCATTTCTAGTGTTTAAGTAGTTTGGCTTTCAAGACGGGTTTAAGGGACACCATTTCATTGAGCCCAGGCTATTTATCTGCATTAAGCTGTATGATCCATCATTGTTCTATATCCTCAGTCCTATTCTTCAGGTCACCCCCCCCCCCAATATTCTCAGCCACCTTTTCCAGTACCAGGAATTTAAAAACATGATGAATACCCTCAGCTTCAACATGTTTAGCTAAGGCACTAGTCTCTTTCTTGTTAGCTATATCCCTCATATGTTCTAAAATCCGCTCCTTAAGCATTCTATTAGTTTTCCCTATGTAGCAAACTTTACAGTATTGGCAAAAACTAAGGTATATTACATTCATTGTCCTACAGTCTGAATAAAAATCTACTTCTATTCTGAGATTCTGTTCAAGATACTGGAAAATTGACCCTGACAAAATGTACCGGCACGCTGTGCAATTTCTACATGGGTATGTCCCTGTTCTATTGGATAATTCCTTGGTTTTATTACCTGATGTTTTATAACATTGTTGCCTTTTAAGTGATTTTCTATTTGTGTATGAAAAATGTGGTATTGGGTCAATAGCCCCCTCCAATTCCTTAGTAGCTGTGAGGATGTTCCAATTTCTCTTAAAGATTTCACAAAATGAATTAATATCACTTGCATAAGGTACTGGAAACCTGAGTTTTTCCATTGTTGTATCACATTCTGAGGCCACATACACTGGACCACTGGAGAAGTATGGTCTTCCTTTTCCTTTCCTTTCTTCATAGGTTTGCTTAATGCATAGGTCTATCTCTGATTTATTAAAGCCCCTACTCAGAAAGTCTTCTCTTAGTAGTAACATGGCCCATCCAATCCTGCATCTCTTTTATGCAGTCTGCTCATCTTTAGAAACTGCCCCATCATCACATTTTTGCTGACATGTCTGGGGTGCATACTACTCTTGTGTAACAGTGAATTTCTCCTACTGGACTTCCTATATAGCCCTGTTACTATCCCCCTAAATCCAATTTCTTGACCAGGACATCCATAAATTCAATCTGCTCATCAGAATGTTTACAGCTAAACCTCAAAAAATGGGGTTGTACTATGAAGGTATTCAATAAACCTTTTGAGCTTATCTGGTGTGTCACCCCACAGAAGAAACATGTCATCCACAAAATGAACATACCATAGTATGTGATCTACAAACTCATTCCCATGTAAAAGGCATGTGTTCTTCCACTATGTCAAGGCTAGGCTGGCGTAGCTATTGGACTGAGGAGATAGAACAAAGATGGATCATACAGCTTAATGCAGATAAATACCCAGGTTCAGTGAAATTATGTCCCTTAAACCCTTCTTGAATGCCAAACCACTTAAACACTAGAAATGATTAATAAACAATAGGATTTATATTTATGTAAATTATCATCATGAATTATTGCTATTTTTCTGTACTATTTTATAAGTATTTGTACGTTGCTAACATGCTGTGCATAACTTTTTTTATTTTTTTAATGAAATGTATTCTGTAATGGATAAATTGTTTTTATCTAATTTGTTAATTGATTTTGTTTTGTGATTGGTTTTTCAAAGTTTAAATTCTAAGTGACAGTTGGTGTATTTTAGTCTGATGAAGCGATCTGGTTGATTGTGAAAATGTTTACTGTTTTTTATTGCTCTATTAAATAAGTTTTGCTTCAGCCATGACACTTCATATTCTGTTTGTTTATTTTGCTCTGAGGTGAATACCGAGCGTATACCCGGTAACTGCATCTGTTCCTTTTGGACATGTTTGTGTTTGTGTGGATATTAGGTCCGGGACATGGCTGAAGGACATGTAATTGAATTAAGCTATGATGTGAGTGGCAATATGGCCCCAGGGCAGCAATTTGAACGCTTTAGCCACATGTTGAATGTAGAGGATAATCCTTTAGTAGAGAAAACTATTTTTGCTGAAAGCAATGTAGTGTAAGTTGATCAAGGGATACAAGCACGATTTTTTGAGAAGTTTAGAGCTTTTGAGAATAAGTTCTACAAATTCGAAAGACTTCAGTGGCCAGAAGTTCCACCTAGAAACCTCGCTGAGGTATAAGATAGCTACAAGAGGCTTAAGAGTCTTAACAATGCCTACTTATGAGGATACTTTCCTTGATCTTCTAAAAAAATGGCAACAGCTTAACCTAAAACTTAGCTATGACTATATGCATCTACTAATAGACTTTTTCTTGCCCCAAGAAAGGTAGCATGCCGATGAGCTGGGAAACTTATAAAAAGATTTTCATTCCAACTTCCCAACAGAGACTATCAGCGATAAATTGGATAACCTGTATGAAAGTGTGCTTAATTATGAGAAAAGACTGCAAGGCACTAAACTAAAGAAGCTCCAAATGGACATGAATGATTTTCAATGGGGGTCCATCTTTCCCTGGCCTAAACCACACACTACTACAGTAAAGGAACCAATAGCTCGATCCCCTGAAGCCCTGAAGTGATGGACAGCAGCCAGCAACCAACAGTGAGCACAACAGTTGATGGAAGTGTAGCTACAACCTCTAACATGGCATCTGTACAGAATTTGCTTACCCCTCTGACTGAACAGCAGCCGGTACTTAGAAGAAACAAAGAACAATGCTTGATAATGGATTAAACAGTGAGAGCAGTACTGCATCTACTGCTAAACCTCCTTTTTCCACGGCTTTGAGAGGGACAGCAGAGACTTCGTTAATACCCTTCACATTGAAGGATGCACTTCCCATAAGGGAAAGATCGAAGAGCAGAGGAAGGAGAGGCTGCGTTCGCCTAATACAGGCTCATAGGAGACACACAACAGGATGATGATGCAAAGCAGAAATATGAGAGCTTGGTGATTAATTTATCATCTTTACAACTAACTGCAGTTCAGACTTCACTGTTAGGTAAGGGGCTTTCATTCATTCCAGCCCTCCTGACTAATATGACAGATATTATCAGAGATCTGAAACTGTTTGGACATAGTTTGTCATTCAAAACCATGTTTAAAGGAACTCCTTTGGTAGCTAATGATTGTTTTAAAAACGTAGAACATTTGTACCAAAAATGCATCCAATGGTGGATGCTTTTGTCAATGTCTGTGAAAAACAAATAAGGGAGCTATTTGATATGAACAGACCACACACATTTTATAATTTAAGTAAAGATTAAACTAATGCTCTCTATGAGCTAAAGGCTCTTCAGTCAATAGAATTTAGACCGTCTGATAAAGGGGGAGGGATTGTGATCATGGATAAAGGAATGTATGCTGAACAGATGTTAAAATTGTTAGATGATCGTGATACTTATGCATGTATTACTAGAATGGCAGTTAAAGGTATAGTAGATAGAATTGCTTTCTGGCTGTTTGATTTATTAATGACACACCAAATCACAGAAGAAATGTTTAAATATCTTAACATTGAGGACCCAGCTATTCCTGTAATTTATGGACACCCCAAAATACATAAAAATATGATACATCCACCTATGAGACCAATAGTCACTAGTAAGGGCTGGGCCACTGAAGCTATGTCAATCTATGTAGAAAAAAACTTGCACTCCATGTTAGAGTCGTGCGAAATGGTATTGAAGGAATCTGGATCTTTTCTGAGATTATTATGTGATAAGGATACCACACTAAATGAAGATTTTATATTAGTGACTCCGGATATAACATCCCTTTTTACAGTGATACCTAACTACTGGGGCATAAAAAATATTAGAAGTCTACTATGTATGAAGCAGACTTACATGAATGAGAAGATTAACCTGCTGTGTAGTCTGATAGAGATTATTTTGGAGAACAATGTCTTCATATTTAAAGAGGACTTCTACCTACAGAAGGTTGGTGTAGCTATGGGAACTGTCTGTGTCAATAGCTACGCCAACCTAGCTCTGGTACAGTGGGAAAACACGTGCCTTTTACATGGGAATGAGTTTGTAGACCACATACTATGGTATGTTCATTTTGTGGATGACATATTTCTTCTGAGGGGTGACACACCAGATAAGCTCAAAAGGTTTACTGAATACCTTCACAGTATGACACATTTTGTGAGGTTTATCTGTAAACATTCTGATGAGCAGATTGAATTTTTGGATGTCCTGGTCAAGAAATCGGATTTAGGGGGGATAGTAACAGGGCTATACAGGAAGTCCAGTAGGAGAAATTCCCTGTTACACAAGAATAGTATACACCCCAGACATGTCAGCAAAAATGTGATGAAGGGTCGGTCTCTAAGGATGAGCAGACAGCATAATAGAGATGCAGGATTGGATGGAGCCATGTTACTACTAAGAGAAGACTTTCTGAGTAGGGGCTTTAATAAATCAGAGATAGACCTATGCATTAAGCAAACCTATGAAGAAAGGAAAGGGATAGGAAGACCATACTTCTCCAGTGGTCCAGTGTTTGTGGCCCCAGAATGTGATGCAACAATGGAAAAACTCAGGTTTCTACTACCTTATGCAAGAGATATTAATTCATTTTGTGAAATCTTTAAGAGAAATTGGAACATCCTCACAGCTACTAAGGAATTGGACGGGGTTATTGACCCAATACCACATTTTTCATACACAAATAGAAAATCACTTAAAAGACAACTATGTTATAAAACAACAGGTAATAAACCCAAGGAATTATCTAATAGAACAAGGACATACCCATGTAGAAATTGCACAGCGTGCAAGTATATGTTTTCAGGGTCAATTTTCCAGTATCTTGAACAGAATCTCAGGATAGAAGTGGATTTTTATTCGGACTGTAGGACAAGGAATGTGGTATACCTTAGTTTTTGCCAATACTGTAAAGTTTTCTACGTAGGGAAAACTAATAGAATGCTTAAGCAGTGGATTTTAGAACATATGAGGGATATAGCTAACAAGAAAGAGACTAGTGCCTTAGCTAAACATGTTGACAGCTGAAGGTATTCATCATGTTTTTAAATTCCTGGTACTGGAAAAGGTGGCTGAGAATATTGGGGGGGGGGGTGACCTGAAGAATAGGACTGAGGAGTTAGAACAAAGATTATCATACAGCTTAATGCAGATAAATAGCCTGGGCTCAATGAAATGGTGTCCCTTAAACCTTTCATGAAAGCCAAACCACTTAAACACTAGAAATGCTTAATAAACAATAGGATTTATATTTATATAAATTACCATCATGAATTATTGCTATTTTTCTGTATTATTTTGTAAGTATTTGTACATTGCTAACATGCTGTGCATAACTTTTTGCATTTTTTAATGAAATGTATTCTGTAATGGATAAATTGTTTTTATCTAATTTGTTAACTGATTTTGTTTTTTTGAGTGGTTTTTCAAAGTTTAAATTCTAAGTGACAGTTGGTGTATTTTAGTCTGATGAAGCGATGTGGTCGATCATAAAAGCGCTTACTGGTTTTTATTGCTCTAGTAAATAAGTTTTGCTTCGGCTGTGACAGTTTGTATTCTTTTTGTTTAATATGGGGCGGAATGCTGGACATTCTGTAAAAATATGAGAGGTGTGAAGATTGTCACCCTGTGTGTGGTGTTACATCATGTACCTCAGTCACATCATACCTCTCCACCACTTAGAGCAGGAAATATAGGCAAAGCCATGAAGAATAGTGGGACAAAGGCCTGAATATAAGGAGAAGGATTAAGTATTGACCAGACAAATATGGAAAGTTAAGAGTAAAACAGATCATGCATTAGCATGAATGTCCTGATGTGTATGGAGTCAGTAACTCAAATGTCTGACATCATTTCCTAATGTTCAGTCTATAATGATTTGTAAGTAATGTACCTGAATATCACAATGATATGTAAAATGTACAAAAAATATGATGCAAAACTCTGTTTATTCTATTACAATCTGCACAGTAGATAGGTATGTGTCATATATTACGTTCAGCAAAAGCCAGGGAATGCCTTGGACAAAATATCAGGGAGGTGCTGGACTGTTGAATCAGGTGCAGCAGCCAATTGGCTGCAGCACACAAAATCCTGGACTGGAGTACAGGTAGGTCTGGCCTGGAGTCACCTTGTAATTACTGATAGTCACTCTGAGCATGCTCTTACACTTAGCTAACTTGAGTCCATATCCGATTCCTCATCTGCCCAAAGAACTGCTATGTGGAAATATGTCTGTGCATACAGATAGCTATGTATACATATCTGTCTCTCTATATCCCCCTCACACATGATTACCCTATCAATATATGGTACATATATATCTATATATATATCTATCTATTTATATATATATATATATATATATATATATATATATATATGTGTGTGTGTGTGTGTGTGTGTGTGTGTGTGTGTGTGTGTGTTAACGATATATATATATATATATATATATATATATATATATATATATATATATAGTTAAATAAATGTGTAGACGCATTTGTACTCTCCACATATATCTGCCTAACACAGTTACATAATGCACACACACAGCTACAGTTAGGTTGACATCCCTGTTATACACACACACATATATATATATATATATATATATATATATATATATATATATATAGATATATGTGTGTGTGGGGATGTATGAATGTCCCCACTTACACGCAGAATGCTGGGGTTTTGTACACTTACACACACAACAGTTTTCTGATGATAACAGACTAAGGCTGCATTATGACAGAATACACTCACCCACAAAACCCTGTGCCTATGGAATGTCACCCTGTAGACAGACAATGGTGATCAGTTGGTGTAATGTGCAATGTTTCACACAGAAGTACCACAGAAGTCACAGGAAAATAAAGTTAAATTTAAGTTGAATTTAATGAAGCGCTTTTCGTCTGTGGTGTACACAGACTTCCTCAGACAAAAAGTATTACAAACTACATTTAACTGAACAGCAGCTTAAATATCCAGCAGTATTAAGTCAAAGGTTCAATTAACCAATCAGGCACACCTTGAACCATGAATAAAAATTTAAAGTTAAAACGCAAACTCACAGGACTTGAGTTCAATCACTCACATTATATTAAAATTAAAATTAAACTAGACAATCATAAAATCAGCCAGTTGTTAGCCTATCATCTAAATAGACACTAGCCACTACCTGATGTAAACAAGTACAAAAAACAAAACAGTTAGAGTGTGTTACAAACTCATAAAGGCAAAAAGACTATCTAACCAGGTTCTTAAGTTGTAGTCTTTGATCAATTAGACTACTTTGACAGGATGTTGGGCCTATTGCCTAATGATGCGTATATGATTAGTTCAAGGTCTGAGGTAAACCACGCATATCATAAAATTAAGAGCTCCTTGGACGAAATGTTTTTTGAGGGTAGACTTAACCAAGGTCAACACAAATACCTTACTTCTGTGTGTTGCCCTATTGCTGTGAATCCTGATATTATTTCCTGGTTTGTGCTGCTTAGTACTTGGTAATGTGCAATGTTTGCAATGCAGGACTTGGATAAGCCATGCTGTCACTGCCCATTTGTCCACCTACCGAACTGCAACTGGGCAGACGTGGTGATACTGGTAGAAGTACACACATAGCAGGGGTATTAACAGGTATCCCACTGCTAGGACACTAGATACAATAACAGCACCAAGTAGGGTCAGTCACCAGGCCACACATGCTGAGTAATACAAGGCCACTTTGCGTAGTCCAGAAGTATTGTGGCTGCATCCACATGTGCAACAGATATAACCTGTGGCATGCAATAAGTACTACGAGCTATAGTGTGTAATAGTACGTAGGTAGGGGTTCTAATTTCACATCAACCACTTTGTGTGTAGATATATCCCCTACAGCAGTACAGACATACCCATCTGGCCTATGTCTGTGCAATGGTTATTCATTTTATGGCCCTTTGAATACTTCCCAGCCTCCCCATTGTCCTCCTTTACAAGGCCTGCTGATGTCATCCACCTTAACAGCACTGAATGACAATTTAATAATAGATAAGCTCTGCCACACATGTGATTTGTGCTATAGTGTATACTACTAGATAGGTAGGGGTTCTAATCTCACATAAGCCAAGTGTGTGTACAAATATATTCCCTTTCAGGAGTACACATATGGCCATATGGGCTATTTATGTGCAATGGTCATGCATTTTACTGCCCTGTGACTAGCTGCTGGCTCTAAATAGCCCAAATCTATCCAGGCATAACTGCTATCTGCCACCACTTGTATTTGTATGTATGGAACACCCAGGTGACATGTATCAAGGGTAGCAGACCTTGTCACAGGGTATGAATGCATGATTATGCTGACTGCCCCCATTGTCCCTGGCACACTGTTCAACATATATGCATCTAGGTAACTACACATGTATGCAGCCTTCCTTTGCCGATGTCATATTTCTGTTGTGCTGCCATATCATGCCATGCTGCTGTATTGTCACCAAGTCTCCATAGCTTAACCACTCAGAACCCTGCAACAGAAACATACACAGGTCTGTGACACACCTGTCATTTTGTAACAGTACCACCAGTCTAACGTTATGCAACAAAGATACACAAAGTTTGATATGTAGTAATGACACATGCCAGCATACAGCACTTTCCATGGCATAACAATATGCACTACACAACTACATGTAAAGTGATATAGCCACCCTGTGCATCAGACACATATTTGGATGTCCCTACATCCATGGCATGGATGGCAGGGATGTAGCATGAGTATCATCACATGCACAGGGTGTGGTGTGGGGGATGTCAGAAGCCTAGGATGTGCCAAACAGTTGACAGCATGTGCGTGAGTCAGGAAGGGGTGCTGGTTAGATGGGCCATGGAGAGGTACCATGTGTCTGTTGGTTACCTGCATGTGACAGTGATGTTTGTGGGTGGGTGTATACACAGTCAAGCCCAGTGCTAGCCCTATATGTGTATATGTTGGACAGGTGTGGACCGTACATGGCAGAGTGGACAGTTCACTGTCTCTGACCATGAACACGGGAACTGTCTCTGGCAGGAGTTGCACTGGCACCACCATGCCCAGGGCCAGATGCAGTGCTAATAGCTGATGGTGACTGTTGTCTGCTGGGACTATGTTCACCATGGGACCACCCAGAACTACATGCCCATGGCCTGCCATGTCATGGTGTGGACAGTACACTTCCTTCTGTAGTGCTGGAGGTACTGCCATTACGAGAGCGTGAGTGTGCATGGCCATGTGGAGTCTCAGCGGATGATGTTCCTGACCTATGTCCGCATGTCTTATGCCATACTCCAACCAGATGTTCCAGCACAGACAATGTCCAGTGAAAGACTGACAGTGTCTCAGCCCACCATCTGTCCACTACATCAGTGAAATGATCCATGGAATCACCAATGCAGGGAGGCAGCCATGGATGTCAGACTGTGCTGCATCCATAATCCTGAGCATCCATCTGGTGTTGCATTCGGAAAATGCCTGTGTCTCCATGATGGACTGAAACATGCGGCGAGTGACCCCTGATGTGACTCCTGTGACAGGTGGTGGATAGGCAGCAGTCCTCCTTTGAGCACCCCCATCAGTCTGCCTGTGTGGGACCTCATCAGCTCTCTGGTTATGGCCAGTGTCTACACAAACTGATGCCATAGTTTCCCCACTGTCCTTTTCAATGTTGCCACCCTCTGCCTGTCCAATATCTGTGGCCTCAGGGGACTGGGTATGTGTGGGCATACTGACTATGTGCGGGTACAATGGTGGAGGAAGTGGGATGTCAACCCTTGGGACAGATTCAGCCTCCAACAACCCCACCTGTGCCTCACTATGGCCATCATCATCATCAGAGTCTGATAAAACACTGACATCAAGTTGTGACGGGGGCAGATGCCAACCTCTACATTCACCTGTGAGGAGGAAGATAAAATCAGTGCATTAGTCCCTGTACTATTATGTATGGTAATCCACACAGACACATATAGATGAGAAGCCACAACTGCATTACACATCCCACGTCTTATATCTGATCCCATGCAGAACACACAAACAACATACACAGACAAGACAGGTCCTTTATAACATGCACTGCAGCTACATTTGGTTGACATTGCCAGTATACTACAGCTGTGAGATAAGCAATATGACAGTGCATCTGATAGACTTACACTTAAAACTCAGTGCAACTTTCTTGAGTATAATATGCCAGTTGTAGTATCAGTGCCTCAGGTATGTACTATTTCCCTATTGTGTAAGAATAGGCATCTTGGAGTGATTGTCTCCTGTATAGCAGGCTAAATAGTCCTTCTTAACAATAAGTGAAAATGTGGTAATGTTCCTTGAAATACACAGCTGTGATTACCCATTCTATACACTTCAGTTAGCTGCTCTGAAATGGAACATACAACTATTCAACTCTGGATAAGCATAACAGTTGTGTCTAGGGCAACATGGCAGGCCTTAACATTCTTAGGGAATATATGATCTGTCAAGCAACAGTAACACACTTAACAGGTACAGAACCTCGGACTCCAGCCACACCTGATGTACCTATGAAAATGTGATGGAGAGGTATTGTCAGCAACACAACATGCTGCATTGTTACAAGGTAATATGTGAGTATATCCACATGTACAGTAACTCATGTGTTACTGCCTACACTGGTGACATTCTGAGTATGTGTGCAGAACTGTGCATTAAAACCAAACCTCCCCCAGTGCAGATAGACCTGACACCCATGTACTAGTATACAGAGCCTGCCACAATGACTGATACAGTATTACATTGATAAGCACAGTAAGCTTACCTGGACAATCCTCTGATATGGATGATGTGGCACTCACCTCCAGGATGTATGGGGTGATGGATGGCTGGGAGCTGATCCCAGGTTCACCAGGAACTCCTCTGTGGTCGAGATTGGTTGTACTGTTGCAGGCCCTCCACATGTGGCAGCCACATCCTTGGCCACAGCAGCTGCCCTTTGTCATGCAGCATTGACCATATATGTGGCCCGATGTCAAACTTGCTCGTAGGTCCTGCCCTGTTTGTCAATTTGTTTCCCTGCCCTGATGAGGTCAGCCTACAGTGCTACACATTGGTCATGATTTTGGTGACTTCTGGACAGCAGAATGTGATGCAGTCTGAGGCCATCCAGGATAACATTATTTTCTGTGGCTGTAAATGCTGGGTGCCTCCTGCGACACATTGATCCTGAAAGACAACAAGAGGGGAACACATCACAGGACCAGATACATGGACATCCACTCTGTACAGACCCTGCACAATGAAAATGGGCTGCACTATCCACCACTCCCTCACACATCATACCCTGAAGTGTACTAACAAAATACATGTGTGGCTACCACTGGTATACTAGCAATACTGGTTATATCCCTGTGTGCCTTGACAGAGTCTGCTGTATGTCTCTACACCCATCACCACAGTGTACTGTGGTGTGTACCCTGTGGGCAAATTCCTTCTTCTATGTCATACAGCCCCTGTCAGACAAATAGCTGTGTGCTATTACAACAACTATATGGGGACAGTCCAGCAATACCAGTGTGCCACAATGACAGACAGCAATGCAAACCTCCTTTTATATATCTTCCCTGTAAGCATCATACCTCTTCGCTACACAGATGTTTTCAGAATGTGAACGTATGCCTCATAGATGTGGTCCTTTTGGCACAAACATGTGGATGTCTGACAAACGGTTGGCCAATCATTGATGGTTGTTGTCAGAATATAGAGAATCTGGGTGTCACATGCCAGACCACTCAGAATAAAATTGTGCTACAGTAATCTCTGCTAGTCTATTCATAGTCTTACTTTGTATGGCCAATATGTACAGTCTGTCACTAAGTTTGGGTCTGTATCCCCCCACTAATAATGGCTATGACCTGAATTCCTGCTGTAAGGGATTGGCAGTTATGTTAGCCATAGCTCTCAAGCAATGAGATACGAATGTCAACAAAATAATGACCAAGCCAGAGTACATTAGGGACAATCAGGGACACCTTTACAAAGTCTGAACTATTTCTGTGACATTGACAGACTGGAAGGAGGTGAATTACAGTATATTGTGTGATATTACAGCTGTGTACACCCTTACTTATTGTCAATATGTCCAACTGATAATCCACTAGCTTTCCCACAGGAGCTGACCATTGTAGGAGGGAGTAACAGGGGCAGAGCTGTGATTTGATTCACAACAGGGACAGTTGAGAAGCATGCCTGTAGCTATTGGACAGCAGGCTATCAGCAACATGTCAATGCTGCAGATTTACTACAGGCCTACTGTTGTAATCCCTTTTCCACAAAATCTCCATCCTTCTCTCTGCATCCCATTATATGGGCACATGTATTACATACCTGGTAGAGTAAAGTAATTCTTTTTTGACCAGATCCTCGGCAAACAGGTTGCTAAACCATATGTCTGAGTAAAGCAACATACAGACTTGTTCCCCATAAGGCAGTTGATTGACTTTTGTAGGGAATGTTCATTAACAGATAATTGCTTTTGCACCAATCTGTGGCTCAGACTTGCTAATTGCATTCAAAAAAGCTGGGTTGCACTTTCATTAGTCAATGAGATGGCACCACAGTGCAATGTTTATGGGTTTCATGTAGGCCTTGGCCTCTTTCTTAGTCTTTGAGATGGACATTAGTGAGGTGTGGAGACTACAGCATCACAGAGGGTAGGTACAAATACTGTCCACTGTTGAGATTTATGAGGTATGTCCACAGTTTTGCATGATATCTTTGGCCATTGTCCCATGACATTGTGATTATCTGGCAGTTCAGTGGTAAACATTGTGGGATGAGATCAGTAAGGAAAGAGAGAGAGAGAGAGACATGTGAATGTCAGACATTGTACGCATTAGAATATTCATGCTGATGCAGTAGCTGCTCTTCTATCTGCTCACTATCTTTGTAGTGGTAAACTGTGAAACATGTCCCTGTAGTCGAACCTTTGCCCCCCCACCGTTTATGTATGGTGTTGTCTGGATCCCTTGTTCTAGGGGGTTGTGAGGTATGGCAGGTCTGCAGCAGCTAGCTTGACATACAGCTGCGTATGTTCCTGGCTGCAGCTACTGCTGCAGCCTAGGACACATAGGGGGGAGTGTGAACTCTTTTGAGGACAGCAAGCTGTACATGTAACTGAGGCAGCAGTGTCAGCTGTGTCATCACAGCAGAGCCAGGGTAAGGGTACCCTTTACAGTCCAATCTAGGCATGTGGATAAGGTACATCTGTTATGTAACAGTGCCAATCACAGAGTAGTAGGTGGCATATAGTTTGGCTATACAAATATGTGCAGTGGTCCCTACCTACAGGCCTTTGACTTGCAAACATGGGTAGCAGTTAATGCAGTAGCAGCAACCTGTGTGGGTTAAAATTGCATGATTCAGCCATTGCGTGCTGTGTTCATAAGAAAGTAATTGATGTGCAATACACTGGATTTGAACCTAGGAGTGTGGGTGGTAAAATATACCACATGCAAGGCAACAGTAACAGACTGAGCTACTGAGTCAGTGCTGTAGCAGGTGTATTTGCAAGATATATGTGCATACATACAGTCTGTGACACACGTCTGCATCCATCATTATGTGCATGGCTTTCAAAGGCAGTTGTTGTGCAGCAGGGTCCCAGCTGTACACATGTACTTTGCCATTGCCACCTTAGCAGGTGTGTTTAAAGATGTTGCTGATAAAAGGGAACAAATTACCTGCTATCATACCTGTCAACCTCTTAGAGCAAGAAATTTGGACAAAACCATAAATAAAAGTGGGAGAAAGGCCCAAAAGTAGGGCCAATCTTTAAATATTGCTCTTACAAGCTTAGAATGTTCATAGAATAACATGTTTTGCATTATAATGTGTTTTCTGAAAGGAATGAAGTGTGCAACCCAAATGTATATCATGATATTTAAACCTCAATCTTTAATGACATGCCACTACTTTGTCAGAAAAGTACAATTTTATGAAAACTAGCCAAAAATAAGGGTCAAAACTCTGGACATTCTGCAACAATCTGTACAGTTGATAGGTATGCCTGCTATCCCAGGCCTCCTGTACATCCATTATTATTCATTTGGCTGTGTACTGGTGTAGTGTTTTCATCACAGTCCCAGTACACTCCCATTTTTCCCATTATATGTACTTGCCGTCTGTCAGTGGCAATCAGTATATTTTTCTGCAAACACCTGCTTTAATTCAGAGCTGCATGGCCTAGTGGGCTAATGTACTGTCCTGTAGTTAACAGAGGCCTATGTTTGAGATGTGGCAGGGGTGATTATGTTGCCAATGTGCCTAACACTGTATGAAACACATAAGATCATTAAGACACTTTTAATCACATTTAAGAGGGTTTGCATAGTGCGATGCACTACTTAGCTCTGCACAAACCTGAGCTAATGAAAAAAGAAAAGAAAAAGAGGGTGATAGGACAGTGGTGTAATGGGGGCAAGCAGGGGGGGAAACATACTGAAAGACAAGTAGGGTTGTGCAGGAAGGATATAGGAAAGGACTATAGGCTTTCCATTTCTTGTACAGCAACAGCTGAACAGTTTTTATAGACTTTGTACATGAATTTGGACCCTCAAACCTCAGAGAGAGGGGTGAGGACAACATTAATATGTTGTCAAGTCAATTAGACCTAGTTAGCTGTGTCTAGTGGACACGTGTGAAATGCAGAGCTATGCATGGGGCAATATTTTTTTGTGGAATGTTGGGGAAGGGATGTAGGAACATGTGGTGAGGTAAGCTGGGTAGAAGAAGTTGCATTGGCAGACAAGATAGACAAGCCAGCATTCAGGGTTGGTGTGTGACATATAAGGGGGGTAAACACCTTGGATGGGGATGGTGTTGTAGAATGCATGTGCCCCCAGATGGCAGCAGTGTGACTGAGCTCCCCACACATGAGCAGTCAACTGAAGGTGGCTGTGCTGGAGGTGTGTCAGGGCCACCAGGCCCCTACAGGTTTGATGACTCTGCCCTCAATCTGGCACAGGTGATGTTCACAGCATCTGTGAACTATCCTGTGCACCATGCCTGGTAGTTGATCCTGGGTGACTACCTACCTTCCATCACTGCTTCCGGGGGGCAGGCCCTGTCCTCTGTGGTGATTCCACCTGAAGGTGGTACAGGGCTAGTGGAGGGGCACCACCAGCTTGGGTCCTGCCATGACTGGCAGAGGCAGGGTAGGCAGATCAGCAGGAACTGGCCTACCCTGATGTGCTGTGGCGATAGAGGCATAGCAATGTGTATAGGTTAGTTATGAACAAAACATTTTGTTAGTTATAACAGCATGCCAGAACTTTGGAAATAACCCATTAACATATCAACGCATGTTATATGGAACACAACAATAAATAACATAGCAGTCAGTATATTAACAGCATGTCAGTAACAGTTATGGCATAAGGCCAACAACAGCCATAAGTCAACAATATATGTTAATATGCAGCCATTGTAATACATAACAATTATAAAACACATGCCCCAAAATAAAGTTTAGAGAGCAACATATGTTAATAGTAAACCATAACCAATGTACAACAATAATAAATTTAGATGAAGATAAGGAGTGGGGTGAGAGAGAAATACAGTCCATTAATACTGGCATAGGCTATATAGTTTGCAGCATTACTGGTATATACTCTACAGGTCTGTCCTTCCTTTATGTATAACAGTGCCCTATAGCTGCTGTAGCATGTACATACCTCTTGAGCTATTCACATGGGACAATATGGGCCAAGCAGTAACACCTGCAGGTACACATCTACAGACAACACTTACACATCAGGTGGACCTATATAACTACCAAGGTATACTGTGGACTGATGTAGTGTCACTGTGCTATTGACATAATCATGTCGATGATACATCTGTGACAGAGGGATTATGCAACAGTAATTGCGGTCTGTGACAGCGAGACACTTGAGAGACATGTATGTGTACAGTACAGAGAGTAAACAACTATCATGCTGTCCTTGGCAGGCATAGGGATAGAACTTCAGCAAACTTTCACAGACACTCTAGGCATACAGCCATACTAAGATTACACATTTTATTTTATTTTATTACTGTTGTACTTTTTGCCTTTATTTTATGAAGTCTTATCACATTCCTGGTCAATACTCTTAGTCTGTTAGATCTTATTTGAACAATAGGATATTCTTCAGTGGAGTTTCCCTAAGTGAAATAAATATTTTCAACAGTAGGCTGGATATGATCTTAGAAGAATTGTTCCAGGAGTATAGTTTTAGTGAAGAGGAAATTAAGTTTTTGATGGTAAAGTACCCTAGGGTGCCCTCTTTTTTTGGGATTCCAAAAATCCATAAGTCTTTGGAAGACCCCCCCCCAATGAGGCCAATTGTGGCAGGGAGAGGTAGTAAGACTGAACCTTTGGCTAAAATGGTAGATTTTCATCTAAAAAACTTTTTTGAAAACAAGGACCATGTGCTTAAGGACTCTTGGCACCTTCTGAAAAGTTTAGCAACAAGTGAGTATAGAGAACAAGTCTTGTTTATTAGTATTGATGTGAAGGACTTATATTTGAGCATTCCACATGAGGAGGGGATGGAAATGTTTCAAAATGCTCTTACAGAGGGTACCAGATTTTCCAAGGACACAATATATGTGTTGACTGTGTTGATGGAGTTAGTACTAAAAAATAACTTTGTGTGGTTCCATGGGGAGTACTATAAACAAACTCAAGGTGTGGCAATGGGTGCTATTGTAGCACCAGTTTTTGCAAATATAGTGCTTTGCTACTGGGAGACTAGGTATGTGTTAAATTCTAGGTCTAAGAAGTACTTATTTAGATATTATAGGTTCCTGGATGATATCCTATTGCTTTGGGAAGGTACGGAGACTGAGGTAGTGGAGTTTATGGAATATTTAAATTCCACAATGGAATTCTTTAAATTTGCGTACTCGATAGGAAAGGAAGAGGTCAATTATTTGGACGTACACTTGTATAAAAACACTTTAGAAGGTTGCCTTGAGTCAAAAATATATAGGAAACCAACTTTTTCGAATAGCTTTTTACATTTTCAGAGAGAGCACCCATTTTGGCAGAAGAAAAATCTGGTAAAAGGACAGATGATTAGACATTCTAGATTAACTAGTGAGTTTAATAAGTTTGTGGAAGAGTTGAGAATCCTGAAGAACTTATTAGCAGATAGAGGGTACCCAGGGAACCTTTTAGATGGACAGGAAGAATATGTAATAAGTAGAAGGGATGAGTGGTATCCCCCATTGATAAAGAACACTGAGGTGCAGATGAGGAAGGAAAATTGGTCTAAAATAGACTCCTTTTGCTCTGTTATGACATATGACAATTATTCAACTGAGATTTGAAGAATAATGGAGAAGAAATGGGGTGGGGTGTTTGGAGCCTTTGGCATGATAGATAAGGTGGGACCTAACCCCAAAATTGTGTACAGGAAAGGCAACAACGTAAAGTCACTATTTGAGAGGAACCAGGAGAAGGATGGAAGGATGTGTTTGAGCAGGATGAGTAAATGCGGTAATTGCAAGGAGTGTAGGTTTATGTATGAGACCACCAATATTAGTATTACTGGATACCAAAGGGTGATTGGTGTTAAAGGATTGTACAACTGTCAGACAAAGGGGGTTGTTTGTGTGGCTTTATGCTAGACATGTAACACTTATTATATAGGGAAAAACGGAGAAAGAGTTAAGAAAAAGGGTGTACCAGCATAATTATTCTATTAGGAGGCAGGATGGGACTAATGCACTCTATAGACATAGCACTATGTGTAGAGATCTTAAAAAGTTTTGTTTCTGCGTGCTGGAAAAGGTTAGAAGACAGGAGAGAGGTGGAAATTGGTCCACTTTTAGGGAATATAGGGAAATGTTTTGGCAGGTGTTGCTAAATGCAAGTAACCCGCCAGGCCTTAATGTCAGGATTTCAATTATTAGTCTTCTGAATTTAAGGGCAGAAGAGATTAAATAAAACAAAACAAATTTAAAGGAAACAAAACAAAATAAAATAAAATATAGATTAAAGAAACATAAAGTAATAACATTTATAAGAGGTCAAGTTTCTATAGAAAATTGGAATGTATTGACATATGTAGGGCACAAAAATCAATAAGGGGGTATATAGTGAAAAAACATTTATTTTATGAGATGAATAAGATGGATTTTTAGTGGGGATTGTTCAATAAATAATGTTTATTTTTATTTTTATTTTTATGTTTAGCAAATATATAAGAGGGCCAGTTTACAGATGCGTAGGTTTTAGAAAAATGATGGTGTGTTTTTTTTTTTTTTAAATGTCGCATGATTGCTGTTTGGTATAAAATTGAGGAAATGATGTGTATGTTTTGTATCTGAAGAAGTTCCGTTTTTTATGGAGGACTAAAAGAACAAAAACACTTATACAGCCTTTCTGGAAACTGGTGTAGTTGTTCAACTTTCTTTGCAAAAGCATTGCACTGGACTTTGTTTGAAGGTGACTGATTTATACTGAAGTTTTGTGCTCTGTTACATCTGAACACACAAATTATTTATTCATAATAAGGGCTACTTCACCCATTTACCTGTATTTCCTGTGGAGAGAACATCTGCAATCAATACATAGCTGATTCGGTAATATTTATTACTACATGGCACTGGATTCAAACCCTGGTCTGTGTGTGACAAAATCTATTTGAGGCAGAGCATTTAACAAACTGAGCTACTAAGCCACTGATGACTACTAACTGACTGATATTTGCCTAGAGCTCACCTGGAAACAAAATATGGCCTGGTAATAGTACTACAGTTTTATACTAGACTCCAGTGACAGTTGAACACACATGCATGAGATTCATGCATGACAGAGATACTAGGTAAACTATACACTACTACATAGAATGCAGTTGTACACAATATACTGTTAGTGGGTGGAAATATCTGTAAAGTCTACAAACCATATCAAATTATTGGTTTGGCTAGCTCAGCCATATACAGTTGCAGATAGTATATTTGCAGTCTACAGCTATTACACCGTCATACTCGCCTGCAGCACCGCACCTCAGACCATGAATGCATATAGCTGAAATGCAATGGTTAACACAAGGCAACCCCGATATACACAATATACCTTGGGTGTTAATGTTATTGCTTTAGATGTTACTGCAAAACAGGTGTCATAATGCATTTCTTGTACTACAGCTCTGAATCTACAGTTATTGCGTAACACTCTTTATTAGCTATACCTTGAGGCAATTAGTGGAATTCTTTTGTGTTTTTATTTCAGAGCAGTTGTCATCATCAATTTCATGGAAAACAACCCTAATTCCACACATATGGCACAACACAGTTTTATTAGGGGTACCGTCATGCAGTTAATGGTATAGTTTTGAGTCTTTATTGCACAACGGTTCATATAATGCAGGTGTAATACAGCTGTAATTCCACAATTATTGCAGTAGAGACTTTATTTCATTTTTATTATCAGGGTTAATGCTTTAATCTTCAATGTTTTGCACTATAGTTAGCAGTAGTCACTTATTGCAGAACAGGCCTACATCCACATTAATTGCAATACAGAAATCTTTACTGTATGTACCTACTGGCAGTTAATGATTTACTCTTTCTTGCTTATTTGACTATAGATTGCAAATTAATCTGTACTCATCACACTCACTGTGCAACCTGGCCAAGTGCCCTGCATGCGCCTGCAGGTTGTGAACTCTCTCCTTTGCAGCTGTAGGGAGAAAAGCACACTATTATGCATACCTGTCTATCAAACATTCAGATTAGGTAATGGTAAAACAATGCTAACAGTACTTACAAACTTGTGGGGCATTCCCAGCCCAAGCTTCCCGGACCAGGTGTCCAGAGAATCACCCTTCCAATGCTTCAGGTCATCATAGTGGTGATGGACCTGCTCACTTGTGTGAGGGATACCTGTAGCACTGTTGAGATCATGTGCCAGCCTGTTGCAGGCCTCCATCTTGCACTCTGAACCCTGGAACTGCCCCTGCAGCAGCCAGTCTTCATGGTCTTAGTCCATTCATGACCCTGGACTACTGAATGCCCCACCGCTGCAGCCAGAAGTTCACACCCTCTCCAACATCAGCCATAGTTCTTACACAGTTCAAACTCCAACTGGTTATGCTGTATTCCAACCTGTTGCACTTAATACAGCCTGTTTTCTCACCCTTACACAACACTGGGCAATTTTTAAAAATGTGACATGTCACTTGGCACCATGCAAACCAGTGCAGCTGAGCTGAGCAGTGCTTAAACTGGCAATGCTTAGCAGTGTGCAAACAAGCTAAGCACAGCCAAGTGGTGCCAAGCACTGCCAAGCAGTGCCTAAACAGTTATAATTTAAGCCGTGCTTATCATGGCTTAGCAAGGCTTAGCAGAGCTTAACTGAGTGCAGCAGATCATGATTGAAAAATAATTGGCTTAATTCATATATTAAAAATAATTGCTTAATTTCCCTTCCATGTATTCAAACCCCACGCCTACAGTGGTAACTCTATCCACTTGGCTATGTAGATATGTAGAATGCTGCTATACTTTTACATATACCTCTGAGCCATGTTTAAGCACTGCTAAGCACCACACCATTCCACACAAACCCACTAAGCAATGCTTAAACTTAGCTTTTGAATCAAAACTTAAATACATCTGGTTTCTATTTTTAGATGTCTGGCATGTGTCAATTGCAGCATGCCACACTGTGCCGCACAAACTTTAAAATAAAAACGTAAATACATTGATATAGGTTCATAGGTAGATACTAGGCTATTGGCCCTAGAGCCTATATAAGCCTAGCCAAAAAGGTACCCTGGCTTTCGCCACACAAGAAAATATCATGCAGTTGGACAGTGCAGGGTGTGTGTTGCTCATGTGTTACTCATCTGCAGATGCAGTTGACACACTCCCTACACTGATTCAATAACCGTATTTTACAGTGCTCCCTCAGCAGCATGCCATCATTAATATGCATGGAGCACTACCGAGGGGGAACCATGTACACAGACACTGTAACTTCCATGTAAGTTCTACACTATGCCTACATGGACTTTATTAAATCTGGGGGACATGACTCAAATACTTTTTAATGTCAATACTTCAAAATATATATTTTATTTTTATTTATTTTATCACATTCTAATAATTCCAGTTCATTGCTGATGTTTCCTTGTTTAGCTTCTTGAAGACTGGAGAGGGAGACTCAGAGCTTCTTTCATTAAGGTAAATATTTTGCTTTCATTTCAATTATATATTTTTCATAATAGGATACTTTGTAGATTACTAGTTACTACTTCATATACAATTTTTATATATTATTTACCTTTTCACTAATTAGAGTAGTAATTAAGATTATTGTTATTGAAGTTCTTTTAATTATTCATTTATTTAATCATCTTTTATTTATATAGTTCGTACATCTTAGAATTTATAATAATTCAGAGTCTCCCTTTCTTATATTGTTATTAATACACTGATTTAGTTTTTTTAACAGTTCTTAATATTTTTCATGGTAGTATCTTTGTGATATTTATTTTTATATATGTCTTGTCTTTCTCTTTGCTTTCCTTGCATAGACTTGACTAGGTTTTGTGATGGCTGATTTGTGCTTGCGATGTGTGACTTCTATAGTTTTTGTTGAGGTGTCTCTTATGCTTTTGCAAGCATGACTGTATCTAGTGGGATGTCTGATCCCCGTGTTTCTATGCTTCCTTTGGGGGCTATTTGTGTGATTGGTTTGTGTGACGCAGTTTGGGTTCTGTGATGTCTGGGATGGGGATTGGTGTGACCTAGTCTTGTCTCTGGATGTAAGTGTGCAAATTTCTTTTGGAGACATGGATTCATTGCTGGATTTTTTTTTTTTTTTTGCACAAGTATTTATTTGGTGGTGCAAGTGAGTAGTGATGTGCACTTCCTGGTTTTATTTTGTGTGTTGAATGGGAGATGGTTGTGTTTTTGTATATTGCAAGGTTGTTTCTCTTTTATCTTGTAGTTTGGTGAATATTTGTGGTTGGCTTTATTATGCAAAACATATTTTTATGGCCTTCTTGGTGTGCTCTCACTACTCCTTCATTTTGTTGATTTGAATTTCCCACCTAGCTTGCATGAACTTGACTCAGTTTCTATTATAGCATCTGACACTGGCTGTCTCTGCTCATGAATGGGGAAAAGGGGGTGAGTATACTATAAGTGATGCGGTACAGCTTTTTAGTCACTACCCATATAAACAAACAGCTTTATACTCGTATATCATAGCTTTTACCTTTTTCACTTAATTAATTGTGCTTATATCTGAACAATTTAGTTAAGGTTATTTTGTGCCATTTCCTTTATTTTTACATCCCCTATAGATTTTGTATTATTGCTATTGATGAGGAATTAGTTAGTATTTTAGGGACTGGACCCAGATTTGTGTATAAGATGGGATACAACATAAAGAAATATTTAGAGAAAAGGAATTTAAAACCAATATCTTATGACTCTTATACTAAAAAATGTGGTAGTTGTAAACCATGCAGTCACATTCTTCAGGAAAAAAGTATAACATTGGAAAATATAAATAGTACAAAAATAATATTCAAACAAGGTAATTGTTGCACTAAGATGATTGCATATATGGCTAAATGCATGGCATGCTCAGGATTTTATATAGGAAAAACTGAGAGGAAATTTAATAAACGGATATATTCTCATTTATATAGTATCAAAACAAAATATGGACAAAAGATGAAAAGAATGCTCTTTTTAGACATATTAAAAAAATTGGAGACAGGCACTATTTCAAGTTTGCTATTATTGACAGTGTTCAGCTTGACATGGGGGGGGACTTCAAGGGCCTGTTATCATACAAAGAGTATTGGTGGCAGGTTTTATTGGATGCTTCAACCCCACCAGGACTCAATGACGTTATTTCTATTAAACCTTTGCTAGCTATGGGTTGAATTTGGGTTTAGTGGCATATGCAACAGTTAATTTGTGATTATAAGACACAAACAGGCATACCAAATTTTATATGTATTTATATTTATATTCATATATATTCACATCATATTGATGGTACAATTTTGTTATAATATTTTTATAGACAGGCAGATTTAGGACAAGATATATATTTTGGTCATTGTATATTGTATTGTTGTTTAGATTCTTATAGTTTTTATAGGACAGTTTGGATGGATATGTAATAATTTGTTCTGTATTACCCAGGCATTGTACATATAACTATTTAATATTAAAATATTTTTAAGGTTTAGATTTATATTTTATAATACATATTATATATTGTATTTGTTCACATTGTGATTAGCATAGACAGGATTTTTATAATAATAGGTTTTGCACTATGTGTATTTTTAGGTGTCATATACCTTTAATATGAAGCATTGTGTATTTTGAATTTTGGCGCCAGAAAGTTTATTTAAGCGCTGGGAGGTTTGTTTCAATTTGTTCTGAAGAAGCTTGCCATTCAGCAAGTGAAAGCGCTTAACCTTTTGGATTATTCTGTGTTTCGTTTAATAAAATTACAGTTTGGCTGAGGATACCGTTGGTTTTTGAAGACATTTGTTTCATTTGTTTTATCTGTTCCACTGGCTTTTTTTAAAAAAAAGAAGTTTATTTAACTGCTTAGAGTTTGGCTGTGGATATCGCTGGTTTTTGAAGGCATTTGTTTCATTTGTTCCACTGGCTTTCATACACACTTTTCAGCTGCTGAATTGCCGTTTTTTTGGTGAGTTTCGTCTCAAGACACTGGGACTGTCAACGTTCTATGTTTTATTTTCTTTCTTTCTTATATTGTTATTAATACACTGATTTCGTTTTTTTTAACAGTTCTTAATATTTTTCATGGTAGTATCTTTGTGATATCTATTTTTATATATGTCTTGTCTTTCTCTTTGCTTTCCTTGCATAGACTTGACTAGGTTTTGTGATGGCTGATTTGTGTTTGCGACGTGTGACTTATATAGTTTTTGTTGAGGTGTCTCTTATGCTTTTGCAAGCTTGACTGGATCTAGTGGGATTTCTGATCCCCGTGTTTCTATGCTTCCTTTGGGGGCTATTTGTGTGATTGGTTTGTGTGATGTAGTTTGGGTTCTGTGATGTCTGGGATGGGGATTGATGTGACCTAGTCTTGTCTCTGGATGTAAGTGTGCAAATTTCTTTTGGAGACATGGATTCATTGCTGGATTTTTTTTTTTGCACAAGTATTTATTTGGTGGTGCAAGTGAGTAGTGATGTGCACTTCCTGGTTTTATTTTGTGTGTTGAATGGGAGATGGTTGTGTTTTTGTATGTTGCGAGGTTGTTTCTCTTTTATCTTGTGGTTTGGCGAATATTTGTGGTTGGCTTTATTATGCAAGACATATTTTTATGGCCTTCTTGGTGTGCTCTCACTACTCCTTCATTTTGTTGATTTAAATTTCCCACCTAGCTTGCATGAACTTGACTCAGTTTCTATTATAGCATCTGACACTGGCTGTCTCTGCTCATGAATGGGGAAAAGGGGGTGAGTATACTATACGTGATGCAGTACAGCTTTTTAGTCACTACTCATATAACAAACAGCTTTATACTCATATATTATAGCTTTTACCTTTTTCACTTAATTAATTGTGCTTATATCTGAGCAATTTAGTTAAGGTTATTTTGTGCCATTTCCTTTACTTTTACATCCCCTATAGATTTTGTAATTTTATTCTGTGACATTGTTTGCTTTTTAATATATTGTTAATATCCCATTAATATTTTCCTTATTTAAATGGTCTACCAAACAATGGACAATATTACTTAAGGATCCCTCTGTTTACTTGATTCCTTATATTAGAGGGTTTTATTGTCGACAATATTATAATAATTCAAATATTTACTTGTTTTTTTAATGGCTCTTTCTCTAAAAAAAAATGTTAAAACATTTTTTGTGTTCAGTTGCAGTTTTGTTGTGGCATGTCAACATATTATTAATAATACTTGAAACAGCATATAAGAATTACACAGAGTTACCCTTATAAGGACTGTTTTTTTTTTTTCTTTTTTTTCTTATTTCATTTCTACATTTACATAGAAAGCCTTTAAGTCTAGACAATTTTACTTCTTATACACAGAAATCTTTGATCAGCACTTATGGACAACATCAATGTTATATATTTCTGAGACATTTTAATTATTGTTCTATGCTTTCTTTTTACCTATAGTAATTTATTTGATTAGTTTAATAACAGAGAGGAAGTTCTCTCATCTATTTTCTCTTGCTGGAAGGGATTGTTTGTACAGTTATTCTGTACAAACAGGAAGTTTCAGTCTCCATGTGGTGTTTATATGGTTTTGTAATTTCATCTTTACTACTAATGGTATTTATTTGTATTTCTTTGGGTATCTACTACTAATATTCACTTACACATTGTGAAAATTATGTACTTCAAGGATTATTCATTCTATCATATACAGTTCTTATACTGGAAAGTGTTTTATGCTTATTTATGAAGTAAAACTTATAACATCATCTTATGTAGTTCTATGCCATATTTCTCTTCTCTTATCTTAAATGCATCTCCTTAAACATCAGTGGTTTAAATAATGATTGTAAAAGCGGGAATTTAAACACATTTCTAAATCTATTTAATTTTCAGATAATATTTCTTCAAGAGACACATTTACTACAAGCTGATATAGATAGACTTAACTCCAATATATACCCTGTTTCAGGTAATTCTCATTACAGTAAAAAAAAAGAAGGGTAGTCATTTTATGGAGAAATAGTTTACCTTTTTCTAAGATAATTAGCTCTTATAAAGATGATAAAGGTTTATTGTGTTCCACTACACTAGAAATTAACAGTAAATTATACACTTTCATTACTTTATACTGGATACTTGGATTAGGTGTTAGGACTGTCAGACAGCATTTGGATCAGATTGTTCAAATGTCGAACAGTAGTATTGCTATGGCAGGTAATTTTAATTGTATTTTAAAAGAGAATGACTCTAATGCAA
The DNA here is from genome assembly GCF_019279795.1 of Protopterus annectens. Classification (NCBI taxonomy): domain Eukaryota; kingdom Metazoa; phylum Chordata; order Ceratodontiformes; family Protopteridae; genus Protopterus; species Protopterus annectens. The sequence continues at coordinate 1,994,504,960 of NC_056741.1, forward strand.
CCAGGAAAACAATAATATCTGCATCAGCAAAGGAGTTAATTATATTCACTGACCTTATGCATCTTAAAGATATACATGACTTCTCAGACCTAGATTCACTATTGTTCACTCACTATTCACACAGACACCGTACTCAGGCCAGAATAGAGTCTTCATTTGTAATGATTTAATAAATAGATTAGATAAAGTTAAAGTGGTTTCTTGTCCCCTTTCCCACCATAATGCCATAACATTTAAAATATTTTTAGCATGTAATAATAACTTACATATAAAATGTATTCCTGCCTACATTACTAATTTAAAAGATTTTAAGGATTTCTTTACAAAATAAACTAAGGACATTATAGAGATCAACTATACAAAAGACATCTCTGAAATATTTTATGGTATGCTTTAAAAGCATATTTGTATGGCAACATTACTAACTGGTTTGCAATAAAAATGGAATAAAGATTTGTTAGACTTGCAAGAAAAAAATGGACAAATTAAAATTAGAAACTCAGAAAACAAACCTATATCAGATGAAAGAGATAAACAATTTAAATGACAAATACTTGGAAATCCTAATTCATAAAACAATGATTAATCTAGAAAAGATTGAATTAGCTAATTTTTCTGTTAATCCTAAATCTATGCATAAATTGACAAATAAAACTAAATTAATTAATAATTCAAATCACTTAAGGGAAATATATTTTCCACTAATAAAAATAAAAATGTTAGTGATTTGCGAGATATTTTGACATAATTTAACATTCACTTTAATACTTTAAATAATAATTATTCAAAAGTGGACCCAGAAGAAGAACTTAAGAAATTCTTACCAGAAAACATTAAAATGAGCCTATCGGATGACCAGATGAAATTTCCTGACAAGCCAATTTCTTTATCTGAATTAAAGACCCAAATTAATAAGCTAAAACCTAAGGAAGCTCCTGGTAACAATAGTGTTATTCCAGAACTTTATAAATGAATGCATAAAGATATCTAAGATATTTTACTTAAAGTTTTTAAGTTATAAAGACTTAGTAAATGTCCCCTCTTCTTGGAAATACTTTCTTATTACCTCAATTTTAAAGTCTGACAAAAACCCTTCTAAGTGTTCCTCATATAGACCAATTCCGTTATTAAATATTGATTATAAAATATTTATGTCTATTCATGCTAATAGACTAGAACAATTTCTTCCTTCTTTGATCAGTAAAGATCAAACTGGTTTTATATTAAATAGAAATTCCTATGATAATATTAAAAGAATACTAACTTCAATTGATTATGCAAATAACTTTAATTGTTAAGTTTGGATAAAGATACTGCTTTTGATTCAATAAATTGGAATTATTTATCTTTGGTTCTTGAAGAGTATAATTTTTCCAGTCATTGTATACAAATTTTAAATCTTCTTTACAAAACCTCTCTTGCTTATGTTAAGATAGGCTTACACACTTGTGAGACAATAAAAATGTTTTAGGGAACTAAACAAGGATGTCCCCTCTCTACTTTACTTTTTACATAAGTTATAGAACCATTTAATATTTAATATGAGCAACCTCACACATTAAAGGCATACAAGTAGGTAAGAATTTAGAATCTAAAATTCAAGTATTTGCAGATGATATTTTGATAACTTTGAATGAATGTAATAATTTGCTTTTTGCTCTGTTTAGATTAATGGAAACGTTTCAGGAAAAATCTGGTCTCAGGTTCAATGAAAATAATACAGAAATCATACCTATAAACAATAATATAAAGGATAGAGGGAAAATTTTTAATAAATATATTGTACATGATAAGAAGTTAAAATATTTATGAATAATTATTACTGGAAACATTAACAATACGATATATGTCAATTATAAAAGTAATCTTAATTTTAAAGTTTTTGCGGTTTCCATACAAACCCAGGATATCATTAAACCATCATACTAGAGGTTGGTTGAATGGGGATATCGGTTTACCTGACTTAGAGTTATACTCTCTAGCTTCTATTATCAAAATAATAGTTCTTTGGGTCAATAATTATTACTTTGGTAAATGGAAAGAATTTAAAGAAAGACTTTGCATACAGTCGTTAGGCCCCAGATTTTCCGATAATTGCTTATATTTTAAATAGTCATTTGTTTTGGCTTTTAAAAGACTACTTTCTAAATAACATTAGTCAAAAATTAAATCCTCTTATATCTTTATTTTAATAAATACCTTAAGAAACTTTATTTTTAGTCATCTAATGTATAAATCATGGTTCTTTATTATTTCTCCAGTGGCTTTTTCTCAAACTATTATTTCCACCTGAAATCTACATGGAATGAATATTTTTAAAGAATGTAATTTAATGTACTGGTTTCAGTTAATGGATAAAGAAAAACTGTATACTGCTCAATATATAATTAATAAATATGAACTGGATAAAGGCATTTGGTTATACCTGCAAAACTGTAGACAATTTATAAAAGTAGTCTTAATTTAATACAACCTAGCCTAAGGGATTTTGTTCTCAAGTTAATTGATCTGTTACCTTTTCTGTTACATCAGAAAGTTGCTGCAAAAGGTCTCTTGTCTAAATTATATAAAATGATCACAAGAGAGCTAGAATTTAATAAAGAAATCTATTAGAATTATTTTAATCTTATAAATAATACATTTCCTAATGATGAAGATAAACACATCATTTTATACTCTTCAAAACAAACTACAAGCTCACTTAAATAGAGGCTATTTTCATGGAGATTTCTCCATAGATCTTTTTTTACACCACATAGAATTGAATTAATGTCTAATTCCAGATCAGTTTGTTGGAGATGCAAGCTGAACCTTAAAGCTGATTGGCAACATATGTTTTTTGATTGTGGTACAAAAAAAAAACATATTGGGATGAAATTAACATATTCTTATAGTCCCTTTTCCTCTGACAATTTTTCCTTAACTAAGTCTTTGGTTTTGTTTAATACCCGATTTCCTAAGTGTTTTGGGAAAATAAAATATCTCCTCTTATGGAGCATTCTAATTGTTGCAAGAAAAATAGTAACAAGAAAATGGGAGAACAAATCTACTTCATCTTTTAAGGAATTCTCTAATATCATGAATGAAGTATGTCATTTGGAACTCATGATTATTAAGTCAAGGACTCAAAGAATCACTTCTACATTTAATGCATGGAAGAAATTTAAAGATCTGTTAAACAAATAATGGTTGATTTTTCTAGATTACATGTTAATATAGTGTATCATTCTAAAACGCCATCTATGTAGTAGACACCCTTGTAAACAGTTGTTTTGTTGTGTTTATGAATTATTAATTGTTTTGTTTTCTTGTTATGTTGTTATATATTTCTATACTTAAGTGTTATTATTTAACTAATATAAACATTTTTAGTAAAAACATTTAAAAAAAGAGTTTATGTGATGCTTATGTACTGTGTATAACACTACTGATAATTCGGTTAAAAATTCTACTTAACTATGTCTTGAGAACATGTCCTAATTAGGAAGCTGATGTATAGAGGATCACTATTATTTCCCATCACAATCTGTCCCCAGACGAGACGTAGGTTAGATTTACCAAGTTATGGAAACACCTTTCCAGAGACATAAAACTCTGCTAACCTTTCAGTTTTTAAGTTCAGATTTGATACAGATATGGAAAACAGTATTCTTTTCTAATGAGCTATGAGGTTCACAGCGGCATAAGCTGTGAACCTGTGTTTAGACTAGGAAGCTATATAATTTATGCATTATGTGGACAGGCATTTTGTATAGTTGCATTTGATATAATGTATTTTACATCAGGTTCCAGTGCAGTTTCATACTTAGATTTCATGGTACATTATTTTATTTCTGTGTGGTTCTGTGTGGAGTTTTACAGTTCCTCATATGTCTTTGTGCTTTAGTGTCCTATGAAAATGCATGTGCTTTGTATATTGGTACAGCTAATGATGATGTGGCTAGAATAAGTACATGTTTAATGAGATATGGAGGAAATAGTAGACATGATGTGGAAAAAGTGTAGGTAAAGGCAGCTTTTAGTATTATATATATGCTTTCACTTAATGTCTGTATGTTTTTTTTCTTTGCAACAGCTACCTACTATCAGTCCCTCATTTACATGGGGGAGGGACGCCTTCAAGGAATAATAACATTTTCATCTTTCAGGAATCAAAGCATATTTTTTCTTTTCCATATCCCTTTATTCCATAGCTGTTTGTCACAGACTTTCTGTGAAAGACGAAACAGCAGTGATAGGCTTGTTTATTTTTATTTACTTCCAAATGTGCCACCCCAGCAATGATGTAAATAATTGTTTGACAGTGCCTTGAATATGGCAGACCCAGTGTTCCTCCTGGTATATTCTTTCTGGTCTTCTCTGGAAGTCAGTAGTGAGGGGTGGGTCCAACAGACTCCTCCTCCAGCTACTAGATCAGCAATTGACCCCAGTCATCTGTATCACAGTTTAGCTAACTGAGTGTTAGGGTCTATTGTTAGGATTTACACACACACACACACACACACACACACACACACACACACACACACACACACACACACACACACACACACACACACACACACACACACACACACACACACACACACACACACACACACACACACACACACACACACACACAACACATGCATCTCTCTCTCTATATATACATATGTTTTATATATATATATATATATATATATATATATATATATATATATACACACACACACACACACACACACACACACACACACACACACACACACACACACACACACACACACACACACACACACACACACACACACACACACACACACACACACATATATATATAACTCTATGACAGATGTTCTGAGTATCAAAACTCTGAGTGCCTGTCATACAACTAAAACAGTTTGAATCAAAGATTTGAATACACTTTACACTGAATCACAAAGATTGGAAAAACAAAAACAAAATCAATTTTTTTTTGCATGGAACTAAACCCCCCTGCATCCCCGCAGCCCTTGCTAATTACATACACCACCTCTGAGATTACACTAAATTGGGGAAAGGGCAAATTCCACAATCCCCACTCTACAGTGATCTCTCACTAAGAAAAAGTTAGCATGTGTGATCAGCTGATTTTCAATCAGCTGTACTGGCTTTTTTCATTTGGAAAGTTGCCTTTTCGATGGGTTGAAGGGAACCCATATACATATAAATAGATAGTTAGATCTATATATCTATATATATTTACACACACACACACACACACACACACACACACACACACACACACACACACACACACTCTGTCTGTGAAAAGAGACACAAATGATTTTACCTCTGTGAATTTTCACATCATAAATGGATAGATGATAAAGAGTTATTTTCATACATTCTTAGATTAAATGAGCAATTTCACAGCTTATCAGCCAGTGTACAACTTGATACAAGGCTTCTCATGATAAAGCTTGTGAGTTTCCATAAATTCATCCAGTTCCATTTTGAAAACATTAATTGAGGAACAATATTGCAATGCATTGAGGAACCTATTCAACAGGTTGATGTGTTCTAGGGATGTGAATGTCTTATTTTACAACACAACTGATCCTTCTTAATGATAGACACTGGCTTCTTATATTGTCTTCACCATATGAATGTTCCAGATAAAGTGTCTTCAGCTGTAATGGTGGGGGGTCCCTCAGTTTCTCATTGTACTGACTGTGAAGCACAAATTTCCTCTAAGGAGACTCTAGGACACAATGAGGGAGATTTGCTGATGCCTTTAAGATAGGATAGCTTATATATGTCCACTGATTTTTTTGACTCAATCTCTGGAACTTCTCTAGCTGGATAAGAGGACTACAAAAAAAAGCTACAGAATGTGGCATGCTGTTTTATACTTGGTCTAATTAGTGTTGTTTTGAGGGGAAAAGTGAATTATCTGACTGTTACAAGGTATGAGATGGGCAATGCTGTATGCCTTACTGTCTTTAGTGGCAACATGCTGATTAAAGGTCGAGTTACCATTACTGAGAACACCTAGGCCTTTTACAGTCTTGTCCACTCTCAGTTGTTCACCTTCAGTGGTGTAAAGTGCTGAGGAATCACTCTTTTCAAAGACAAGTATGCAGCATTTTTACCACTAATCTCTAAGAAATTACTTTTGTACCTTTCATAGGGGCTATTGAGCATGGGGGTAGTTTTAAGAGCTATACTAAAAAGTTTACAATTATCCATATGCTTGGTTAGCCAAACCAGGATGGAGCTGCAGTGGACACCTGTGGTGACCAGGCAGCATGAGGACAGAAGGCCCACAATCCTGTTTTGTTGCATTCTTCTATTTATCCTGGCAAAATGTACATACCCCAAAAATTTTGCAAAAATGCAATTTTATTTACCTGAAAATATATATGTTTTCTTAATATTGGGGGATTATATCAGACCCATCTAGGCCAGATTCAGATATACTGATAGATGGAGAGCCACTTATGCAGGGAGAGTATCTACCATGTTTTTAAAAATGTTTACAAGGTTTACTATATATGATCTACTTTTAGTAAAGCTGTATTGAGATAAGTCATAGAGGAGAATGGCTTTATCTATCAGGTGCAATTAACACATTTCATTAACTTATACAGAATGCTTAAAAAGATGATGGGTTTATAGTTGCTGGGCTCAATAGCAGGATTATTGTTGGAGTCTGGGATGATGGGAGCATTTTCTTTATTTCTTTGACAAAACCCATATGTAGGATATGTGTAAAATATCAAAAGACAGGAAAAAATGGAGATATCCCATGAACACAGACTAGCTACAGAAACCAAAGACAAACTACAAATCCTTCTTTAGTTATGTCAGAAAATAAGAAATAGCACTCAACATTGCCGCAAGCTTATTCATAATAAAACTAACTCTTCTGATCCATTGAATATGGCCAGCCTACTGGCAAACAAATTTAGTGCCAACTTCAGCCCCGTGATATCTATTCCAAACCCACTTATCTATGATGGAATCAAGCAAGTGACCATCTCGAAACAGGAAGTGATGGAGGTACTCTTCAAAAAGAAGAGTATCTCAGCCATAAAGCCTGACAACATACATGGTTGTCTAATTAATAACACCAAACAATCATCGATGAACCCACTCCTCAACCTTTAAACCTGAGCCTAAAACTGGCTTTGTTCCATGGGAGTGGTACACAACCATTTTGATGTCATTTCACAGCAGCCCCACCACAGATCCTGGCAATTACAGACCGATCATCCTAATGAATCTTATGTGCAAAGCCATGGAACATATCATAACTGACCTAATTAACTATAATATCAAAAATCCTATCTGACTCCACACCCGGGAACCTTGAACTCATCATGGCATTCAATACAATACAATACTGTACTATACTAGATGAAAATATAATAAGCAAGTTGAAGGAGCTCCAAATAGACCCATCTGTGGATAGTTAGTTAGTCAATTGGCTTAGAGACATGACTCCCACAATAATATTTCTGGGGTACATCCTCTGAGAGTAAGAAGTTAACCAGTAGATATCCACAGGGATCTATGGTAGAACCTCTACTGTCCAGCTTCGACTTTTCAGCTCTCCACTTATCAAATGAGTAACTTTGGTTAACTAAGTTTGTGTATAATTGTAAGCTGGGAGTTGCTGTCAAGTCCCCCATAACATCCATGCACTCCAACAGCAGTTTACAGTTTACTATCAATTGTTCAACATGCAGAATGTCAATTTAAGCTGAGCAAACCCTGCCTATGTTAACATTAATGACAGTTCAGACTAGCCCCCCTTCCAGACCAATGTTAGCACTTGATTCTGGGTCCAGAGTGGTAGGGAGTTTTGACATTCGGTGTATATTTTGGGCATTGGAATTTCATGGTAAGGGTGTGGTAATTGCATGACTTGACCTTCCAAATGTTGTGCATTTAATAATAAACTGGAGCTTATCCTTGTCAATAGCTGGATAGGTGGTGTACTAAAAGTTGGCTCAAGTGTAATGCCAAAATGCACAACAGTGTAGCATTTGGTAACCGTCCCCTAGCTCCAGCTTAAGACATAGATAATGCCCACTTCAAAATGAAAAATCACAAGGGACCTGGGCACATGGGTGGACATCTCCCTTACATTTGACCAAAATGTTGTAACAGTAGTTAGGAACTCCTTTTACCCTGTACAGCTTAGAAAACAGTAATTTCCTCCAGATCAAAAGAAAACCTCGCCTCCTAGTACTCCGCATTGATTAAAGGAATGGTTGAGCACAATGCCTCTTTTGGGATGAATCTTACTAAACATATCAAGCATTTTAAAAGACCCAAGAGGTGTATAATTAAAATAAAAATCAGTGGCTTAAAAGATAAGAAGTACAAAGAAAGAGTGGATGCATTATTCATATTCTCAGTTTCATATAGACTCCTTAGGGGTGACTAGAGTCTTCCTTCTAGGGCTCTGAAGGATAAAATAGTCCAAGAACTCCTATACTTCAATAAATCAAACAGTCCAGGGTCAGAGATCTAAATCTATTCCAACAAATATTTAAGACAAAGAGGAGAGACAGCTTTGTGAAACAGCACCTTCCCCTTCTTTGGAACAAACCTTTTCTCCAAGTTAAACTGTGTGATACACTGTCCCTTTGAAATAAGCTGGACAACTGTATTGGGTGTTCATAAATTCAGCCTTGGTATGACTACCTTGGACCTCTTTGAAATGAGAGGCAAGGCCTAAGGTTGCATAGTGGCAAGCAGAAAAGGCCTTATTGTTCAGCTGCCTTGTAACCCGTATAACTCTATAGGTTCACAACTGTTTATAGGAGATTCTGATGTTCACACTAGGCCTCACAACAGCAATGTTTACTTTTTGGGGTGGCAGTAATACATTTCGTTGGAATGTGTGAAACCTCAGTGGTGTTGCAGAGAATGGCTGATGAACCACATGTATCTGCCTGACATTCTCAATGAGTATTGTACAAGGGTATCATGCGTATCAACAGAATCAGTGAAAGGGATATCATTTGGTTCCAGGGCACTCCATTCCTGGACATTCAACTCATTTTATGAATATGGGTATAGAAGGCCTTTTTATTTTCATCTATTAGCAAACTGGACCTCATATGTTCATTCTCCTTTTGAACTATCATGGCTGGGAGTCTTTGGATGGAGTTTAGCCTTGCTTTATGGTGGAGGGCTGGGAAATAGATTAAATGCTATATGGACTCATTTTCTCCATTAATGAGCAATTTATTAATTATATTAATGATGCATATTAATTTAAATGCTCCCTAAAAGAATACCTTACAAAATCTGTGCTAATCCCAGCTGAACTCACTCACTGTACTTCATTCACCCCCTTCAACCTAAACCACACTTCACAACCCTCTCTGGCCTATTGCTCCCCTCTTTCTTTTGTTTTTCCCACTACCTTACCTTATCCACTTCATCTCTGCAGACCTTTCCTCTACCACTTTTTCTTTCCTTCCTACTCACCTAAGCTACCTGAAGACACCCTACCCTGCACTCTTCGGATAATCTCCTTCTCTCCCTTCTTTTTCCTTCTCTAACCTTAGTATGAACACCTCTCTCATATTAAGACATCACTCAATTTCACCTCACTGTCACTAATCATGTAATCTCTAATATCTCTTTAAATATCTTATTAGAATTGTCTTACGTTTCATTTATCAAATACTAATCTGTCTATGAAACAATGAATATAACTATCGAGTTTTTCCTCACGTTTTCTCCAACTCGTTATTGTTTTTCATTGCACTCATATCTCATTGCAACATTTTCCAGCCATATGTTTTGTAGTGTACCATGATACTTTGTGATTTAAAATATCTATACTTGATTTTTGAAAGATTGTGATTGTGGAGCTATTCTCTCTAGGCCTCCACTGAAAATGGGCACTTTCTGGCCCAGTCGGACTTTCCCAGTAAACAAATATCAAATAAAATAAAATAAATAAATATATGGATTTATTTTGGAATTTCCCATGTCCATTTGTCTGGCAGGAATTAATTTATCTGTACTGCAGACAGGGTATAACAGACAGCTGAAAATATCTCACCTGTCACACATAGAGAGCCTAGGATAAGACGCCAGTTAATGAAGCTGTTCAACATTGCACATTACCCATTGAATATCACCTGAAGACGGTCAGTGTTTTTACTGAATTAAAGTTAATATTTATGGAAAACTTTACTATGTTATTGCCAGTGCATCCTTGGGGGATACGTGAAAAGATAAAGCAACCTGTACGATTTCTGAGGACAAAATTCCAAACCCTCTTACCTCAGGTAAAGAGTTTTGCAGTTTGTGCATGACAATTTGTACTAAAGTCCTGGAGTTGCTGAACATGACCACTTCTAGTACAAGAGGTTTGCCAGACAATGGAGGGATAATTCAGGTCTACAAGGAAAAATGTATTAACTTCAGTACTAAGATTTGACAATTTATCGTGCGATAAGTTGTGTTTCTGCTCAGTCATGACTAAAACTTCTTTTTTATTATGTTCATAGTATGTGTGATCAGTCCCTTCCATGTGTGTTTAGGTTTTCAATGCATCTCCCTGTCAGCTGCGAAGACTAATGAAGACGTCATTTCTGACGAAAGTGGTTATTAAATTTGTATATGCTGAGGAAGTGGTCTTGTTGTCCTAGGAGTGGCTAGCATTACATTCTTGGATTTTTATTCTTTAGTGAGTGTTTTTAATGCTGGCATGTTAATAATGCCCAGCACTGGGGACAGGGATCATGTTGGTGAGTCCCTCTTGATCTTAGTGCAGCTGCACCAGTTTTTGATTAGTCTTCTCTCTGGACTTTGCCCGGGCTTTTATTAAGTCCTCCATGTCTGGGGGTAAAAAAGTAAAGACAGTAGAAAACAAAACTCATGACATACAGCAAGCACACTAGCAACAGTGGCAAAATGCGTCTGGTTTCAAACTCCATATGAATTTACATGTCAAATAAATCATGCTCTTAACATCAGAGGGTGGGTGAGTGTATGTAACAAGTTCCTAGCCAAAATACCCTAAAGTGCTTTGGGAATCTTGCAAACATAAGTCACACTACACACTATTAAAGCCATGGTACCAACTTCACACAATCTAGGTGTGTATTTGGATCAACTGAAAATAATTGAAAGACCCAAATGTTGACTTTCATAATATCAACAATGCAAATGCCAGCACGTAACTACTCATGTGCTGAGCAATAACTTAGGCACATGCAAAATTAAAACAAACAAAAATAAGCAAAAAACATTGTTTTCTGTGGGGGGGGGGGCAAGGTCTTCATGCACCCTCCATGTGGAGAGCTGTGCCCCACACCCCTGCTAATTATACATATTAACTCTGAGATTGCACAACATTAGACGAAAGGACATATTCACCAAACTCAAGGATTGTGTGATCTCCTGCACCTGTCAACCCCATGCTTAGGTAACAAAAACAACATTCAATTGCATTCAAGGCTTATATATATATATATATATATATATATATATATATATATATATATATATGGGTCCACTTCTAAATCTAAGAGCCCATAATACCGACGTTCACATTCTCGAGACGAGAATACCACCAAACACAAACACACCAGCCGATTAAACAATCACCCAGGTGGGGACTATGCCCCCCACACCACCCAGTATGGGGGGCTGCGCCCTCCACACCACCTAACTATATATATATATATATATATATATATATATATATATATATATATATATATATATCAGTCCACAGGAAATAATTCACTGTTGTGGGTGATACGATCTAAGGAGAACTTCAGAGTTCTGTTTTAAAACAATTTATTAAATACATACACACTCCGGTTAAGCGCTTTTATCTAACATAGTAGACTTCTTCAAAACACAATAAAAAGTTCAATCCAAGGTTTTATACTCCCCCTAACCAATCAAACACATAATATAATCAGATCAATCAATTAAAAAGGTAATTGTACAATGCTAGTCACTTAAAGTGCACAGTACTGTCATTAAAACAATCACAATTTTAAAATGTGTGTTTAAATAAAAAACTACCTATATCATAAATAAAATCTTTTGCAATTACTGTGTTACTAAAATTGTAAACTTTTTACCATTCAAATGTATATTAAGCACAAGTCAAATGTGCATATTAACCTTTTAGTTATAAAATGGGCTTGATAGATATACTGTAATTAATTCCCAGGTGTACTGTTGCGTTCAAAAAGATTTGCCATTTGATTTCTCTCTCACCAAGTTTTTTTCTAACATCACCACCTCTGGGATTGACTAGTATATGCTCTAAAATAGCAAACATAAACATGTCACAACATGGACTTTTCACCAAATGTCTGTATAGAGCATTAGTTATGTCTTTCTTCCTAATACAGTAATAGTGATCATATATTCTGTTTCTTAAGCATCTGTCGATTTTACTGACATAAAAACAAGAACATTTTGTACAATTTGCTAAGTATATCACATGTTGTGTCCGACAATTCCCATTTTGGAACCTTAATACTGTTTGATTCATGTCTTCCAATATTAAAGTGGCATCTTACATAATGGCAAAGCATTGATTGCATTGCCCACATTTATGTGTACCCCCCCATTTTTTTGTTAAAAGCAAAATTGTTATTCACCTTCCTCTCAAACTTGCTCTTAAGGTTGCATCCAGTTTTATGTACAAGTATAGGATGTTCTCCTAAAAGCATATAGATGTTCTCATCCATTTTCATAATATTCCAATTGGATGTAAGTATCTTTTGTATTTCCTTGGAATGGTTACCATACTGTAATATACATGCTCGGGGAAATGGGTTTACATTATTCTTAGTATTGTTATTCTTGTTTTCTATTTTACTTATTTCTTTTCCTAATAGGGGTTTCTATTTTTTACCCCATTCCCCTTTAACATATTTGATGGTATTGTTAATAAGACCAGTGGGGTATCCTCTTTTACTGAACATATTCCCTATAAAATCCAGTTCTTTAACCATGTCATTGAAATCTGACGTCATTCTTGCTGCTCCAATACATTGTCCCTTTATAATACTAGCCTTCTGACTATAAAGATGGCAACTAGAATAATGTAAGTATGCATTACTAAAAGTGCTTTTCCTGTGTATTCTGGAACAGAACTGATTATTAACTATGTATCGAGGTATGATATACCCTTTTGGTCAAAATTGTGTGTGAATTTCAAATATTCACAAGATGTATTGATGTAATTAAAGAACATATCTAATTGATACAAAGAACCATTCCATAAAATAAAAATGTCATCCAAAAATCGTACATAACAAGTCATATTCTTGTACCACTTGCTCTTAAAAACACATTCTTCTTCCCAATTTAGTAAAACTAGATTTGCAAAAATTGGTGGGCAAGCTGCACCCATAGCCACACCGTTGCATTGTCTATAGTATTCACCCTCATAAAAAATGTAATTATGTTTTAAAACAATTTCCATAAATTCTATCAGTAAGAGTGTTCTATCCCATGAACATTCACCGTATTTTTGCAAACTTTTCTTAAACCTCTTCATCCCATCCCTTTCTGGAATACATGAAAAAAGATCAATTACATCAATGGTTACAAATATCACTCCCTCCTTACATTTGTCAGTGGTTAACTGACTCAAAAAGTCCCATGAATCAACAGCTATATGGGACACCTTTTTATATATTGGCTTAAGCCAAATATCTATTGCTTTACCAAAAGGGAAAGCTTTAGATTTGCTGCCTGAAATTATGGGTCGGAAAGGTGGATCCTCTAAATATTTATATACCTTTGGTATCCCAACAATGGTGGCTAACACAGGGGATTTAACCCTTAAGAAATTGTATAAATCAAGGTCAATTCTATTATCCAGAAGAAACTCTTCTAAATATAAATCTATCTTATGATGTCCTATGTTTACTTCATTAAGGGAGGAAATTTCATAATTTCCTGAGTTAAGTAAAATAGCGTGCATTTTGTTTGTGTATTCTTGTGTGTCATATATGACTAGCCCCCACCTTTGTCGGGCTTTGTAACCCGAATATGGTGATCCTCCTGTATTTGTTTTAAAACAGCAAACTCTTTTTTGCTCAGATTGTGTCTCTTTTCCTTCTTATTTTTACACAAATTGTATAACTTATATAATTCTTCAGTCACAACTTTCTCATAGGTGGCTAGGGTGGTGTTCATGGGGGATTAAATGTACTACTCTTTTTAAAGGGTCTGTTCATTGTTATACTGTCAATTGTCATGAAAATATAAAGCCAAATTAAGTTTCCGCATAAATAATTTAAGTTCCACAATAGAATCAGTTATATACAATTGGGTGTTGGGGACATATTTCATCCCACTAGAAAACAATGAAAAATGTTCCTTTTCTAATTTAAAACTTGTATAATTAAATATACTAAAATCTCCTATACTAAAAATTATATCATTGTGTTTGACAATATTTACCTCATTTTCTACCTTCTCTGGTTTTGATTTTCCCAATTCCCCCACCGGGAGGTCTCTCTCTCCATCCCGTGTGTTCTGAGACTGGATGTGTCTCCTGTCTGTATCTTATATTTTTCTTTCTTCCTAAAAAATTGCCATTACTATAATTTCTACTATTATGTCGCTCATTCTTGAATTCATCATCCCCGTGCTTGTAATAATTTAGTCCATTCCCCGCTGTATCCATATTACCTTTGTAACTATTCCACCTGTATGCTTGTTATTTCTCATACTGATCAATATCCCTTTTTAATTTCTTACATTTTCTATCAAACTATTTGTTACAATTTCTGTCAACCCATTCAAACTGTTTATGATAAAAACCTTCCAATTCTATAAACAACAAGTCACTATTAATAACAGCATTCAAATGCTCAGTTTCAGTCATTAGTGTGCATATTTTCTTATTGTTGCATTTTAATATGAATTCCATAAAACTAAATCCAAAATTGTCAAATAACTTGCTGCATTCCTGCATGTTGGTGTCATCCATATCAACTCCCATGGGCTGTTTAAAAAACCTTAAGCTCATGGGCACAATTTTCAGTTCCAGACACCTTTTAAGATACATATTGTCCATTTGTAGGGTTTTCACTCCCCCTAATTTCTTGCCAAAGTCATAAATAAAATCTTTTAAGGTTTTGTCATTCCCATTGGCATTGGTTTCCTTTATGTCAGTCTTTCCCTTATACTGACAATTATCAAAGTCATAATTACAGTTAAAAAATGCATCTAAATCCTGTTGGTTGTGGCTTTCATTCGGTTTGTAAACATTAGTAGCCTGTGAGTTAATGGTACCTGAAGTGATGGTCTGTCCGACCACCGAATAGGTTTTTTTGGGGACCATCTACTTAGGTTTTGCTCCTGATATGTTGAATTCGTCCTCCGATCCACAGTCGTCCCTCTGTAGAAAATCGACAGAAGGATTAAGCTGTAATTTGTTACTTCCATTGGATCCATAAGAGGGTCCAATAACATGTGAACTGCCATCACCCTGGCCGTTGGGGATGGAGTTCAAACTTTTACTTCCCCCAATTGAATGCAATGATGTCATCAATATCATTCCGTCATTCCTCCCCTCAGGCTGGCTGATACGTTTTATAAGCCTGGTGAGCCTGCCTTTGATTATGACCATCTCAGACTGCAATTTTTGAATTTTGTCCCTTCTCCCAGGCGAAAAAATGGACGGAAGTTCATCTATAGAATCCATTCACCCAAATATGACAAATGCAAAGTCAAAAAACAACGAATAGCAACTAGTAAAATCAGTCCACAAGAAATAATTTGCTGTTGTGGGTGATACGATCCAAGGAGAACTTCACAGCTCTGTTTTAAAACTATTTATTAAATACATACACACTCTGGTTAAGCGCTTTCATCTAACATAGTAGACTTCTTCAGAACACAATAAAAAGTTCAACCCAAGGTTTTATACTCCCCCTAACCACATTGTACAATGCTAGTCACTTAAAGTGCACAGGACTGCCATTAAAAACAATCACAATTTTAAAATGTGTGTTTAAATAAAAAAATACCTATATCGTAAATAAAATCTTGTGCAATTACTGTGTTACTAAAATTGTAAGCTTTTTACCACTCAAATGTATATTAAGCACAAGTCAAATGTGCATATTAACCTTTTAGTTCTAAAATGGGTTTGATAGATATACTGTCATTAATTCCCGGGTGTACTGTTGCATTCAAAAAGATTTGCCATTTGATTTCTCTCTCAACAAGTTTTTTTCTAACATCACCACCTCTGTGATTGCCTAGTATATGTTCTAAAATAGCAAACTTAAACATGTCACAACATGGACTTTTCACCAAATGTCTGTATAGGGCATTAGTTATGTCTTTCTTCCTAATGCAGTAATAGTGATCATATATTTTGTTTCTTAAGCATCTGTCGGTTTTACCGACAGAAAAACAATAACATTTTGTACATTTTGCTAAGTATATCACATGTTGTGTCCGACAATTCCCATTCTGGAACCTTAATACTGTTTGATTCATGTCTTCTAATGTTAAAGTGGCATCTTCCATAATGGCAAAGCATTGATTGCATTGCCCACATTTATGTGTACCCCCCATTTTTTTGTTAAAAGTACCATTGTTATTCACCTTCCTCTCAAACTTGCTCTTAAGGTTGCATCCAGTTTTATGTACAAGTATAGGATGTTCTCCTAAAAGCATATATATGTTCTCATCCATTTTCATGATATTCCAATTGGATGTAAGTATGTTTTGTATTTCCCTGGAATGGTTACCATATTGTAATATACATGCTCGGGGAAATGGGTTTACATTATTCATAATATTGTTATTCTTGTTTTCTATTTTACTTATTTCTTTTCCTAATAGTGGTTTGTATATTTTACCCCATTCCCCTTTAACATATTTGATGGTATTGTTAATAAGACCAGTGGGGTATCCTCTTTTACTGAACATATTCCCTATAAAATCCAGTTCTTTAACCATGTCATTGAAATCTGATGTCATTCTTGCTGCCCTAATACATTGTCTCTTTATAATACTAGCCTTCTGACTATAAGGATAGCAGCTAGAATAATGTAAAGTATGCATTACTAAAAGTGCTTTTCCTGTGTATTCTGGAACAGAACTGATTATTAACTATGGATATATATGTATCGAGGTATGATATACCCTTTTGGTCAAAATTGTGTGGAATTTCAAATATTCACAAGATGTATTGACGTAATTAAAGAATAGCTCTAATTCATACAAAGAACCATTCCATAAAATAAAAATGTCATCCAAAAATCATACATAACAACTTATATTCTTGTACCACTTGCTCTTAAAAACACATTCTTCTTCCCAATTTAGTAAAACTAGATTTGCAAAAATTGGTGCACAAGCTGCACCCATAGCCACACCGTTGCATTGTCTATAGTATTCACCCTCATAAAAATGTAATTATGTTTTAAAACAATTTCCATAAATTCTATCAGTAAGAGTGTTCTATCCCATGAACATTCACCATATTTTTGTATACTTTTCTTAAACCTCTTCATCCCTTCCCTTTCTGGAATACATGAAAAAAGATTAGTTACATCAATGGTTACAAATATCACTCTCTCTTTACATTTGTCAGTGGTTAACCGACTCAAAAAGTCCCATAAATCAACAACTATATGGGACACCTTTTTATATATTGGCTTAAACCAAATATCTATTACTTTACCAAAAGGGAAAGCTTTAGATTTGCTGCCTGAAATGATGGGTCAGAAAGGTGGATCCTCTAAATTTTTATGTACTTTTGGTATCCCAACAATGGTGGCTAAATCCGAGGATTTAACCCTGAAGAAATTGTATAAATCAAGGTCAATTCTATTATCCAGAAGAAACTCTTCTAAATATATATCTATCTTATGATGTCCTATGTTTACTTCATTAAGGGAGGAAATTTCATAATTTCCTGAGTTAAGTAAAATTGTGTTTATTTTGTTTGTGTATTCTTGTGTGTCATATATGACTACCCCCCCCCCCCAACCTTTGTCGGGCTTCATAACCCAAATATGGTGATCCTCCTGTATTTGTTTTAAAACAACAAACTTTTTTTTGCTCAGATTGTGTCTCTTTTCCTTCTTATTTTTACACAAATTATATAACTTATATAATTCTTCAGTCACAACTTTCTCATAGGTGGCTAGGGTGGTGTTCATGGGGGATTAAATGTACTACTCTTTTTAAAGGGTTTGTTCATTGTTATACTGTCATTGTCATGAAAATATAAAGCCAAATTAAATTTCCGCATAAATAATTTAAGTTCCACAATATAATCAGTTATATACAATTGGGTGTTGGGGACATATTTCATCCCCCTAGAAAACAATGAAAAATGTTCCTTTTCTTATTTAAAACTTGTATAATTAAATATACTAAAATCTCCTAAACTAAAAAGTATATCATTGTGTTTGGCAATATTTACCTCATTTTCTACCTTCTCTGGTTCTGATTTTCCCAATTCTCCCACTGGGAGGTCTCTCTCCATCCAGTGTGTTCTGAGACTGGATGTGTCTCCTGTCTGTATCCTATATTTTTCTTTCTTCCTAAAAAATTGCCATTACTATAATTTCTACTATTATGTTGTTTATTCCTGAATCCACCATCCCCGTGCTTGTTATAATTTAGTC